>NW_014333474.1:130810-201939 GCF_000341935.2 Cephus cinctus
AACCTAGCAGCCTGAGCGGCCGTGCATTTCCGTAACCGTCCGCTCCCGTTCGTGTATCCAGTTGCGTTTGCTGATTTTACGCGACCCCAAAGATCGACAGGATCCGTTAAGCTATGGCCTCGTCCGATAGGTTCCGTCAGAGTTCTCGTTTTTGTGGAGTTGGGCCTGTTCCACCCCAACTCCCAGTTTCTACCGGCTCGTCAGTTCCCGGTGAAAAGAGAATTGGCTGGCGCCCGCCTGGCTTGCGGATGCACGAACGACGGGTGGACGGCCGAAGGTAACGTAGGTTGGTTCTCGAAGATAGTTCCCAGTTTCTACCGGCTCGTCAGTTCCCGGTGAAAAGAGAATTGGCTGGCGCCCGCCTGGCTTGCGGATGCACGAACGACGGGTGGACGGCCGAAGGTAACGTAGGTTGGTTCTCGAAAATAGTTCGTTCTCGGATGCTTTGCTATCGGTGTCGAATTAAGGAAAAGAATTACGTTACAAAATATATAAAAATATAAAAATATAATACAATTTAGTGCAAATGCATGCATATGCATATTTTTTAAGAAAAATTGTATGCAAGGCCACGTGTGACTTGTCAGAGATTTTGTTTTCAATCTGTCGAAAAAAACACATCGACCGACTATATGCAATAAGACGTACACGATGCTACTACACATTCCGTTAGTGTGTTTAAAAAGAAGTTAATATTCACGATTTTATGTGTCAAAAGTTCTTATAATTGAAAAAGTATTGAATCGTACGTACGATTATAGAATTTTTTCTTGACAAGAATTTGAGTTCTTGTGACTTTTTATTTGCAAAAATGACTTTTGCAGTACATTTCCAGAAAAACAACAATCGAAATTAATTTTCATAATTCAGAGTGTAACATTTTTAAAACCATTTTGAAGACTCGTATCATTTCAGTAAACGAACGTTTTTGAGTATTCTATTTAAGACTCAAAGAATAGAGCAGTGAATCATATTAAATTTGTGGATTTAAAAGTACGTGGTCTGGGACTCATTGATTTTCTAAGTGCATAACATCGGTCAAGTAACGGCAAAGTGGCATCCGTAACGGACTATCAAAAGACACCGCTTGTCACACCTATAGTTACATTGCGCATAGATAAATCCAAGGACAAGGATAACATCATATGAAACTCCAATGAAAAGGCAAACGTATAGAGAATACAATTAAAAACTTGTACAAACCTAGTATATAATTTTAATTTCGATTGGCCTACTTCACAACTGGAGATATTATATTTATTTATATAATTTACGCGTATAACTTTCCCGCTGATAACGTTTTATCGTTATCATAATAAACGTGGTCGTGTCTATATACCGACTGACTCATATTTAACACGTTAAAGTACTCGGAAAAAATGCATTACGATGACCTTAAATTATCCAATAATAACAATAATCAATACACCAGAAACAAATTTAATATTTTACTCGAAGTCAAAAGAAATCCGTCTTATCAGTTTCCGAATCACTCGATACGCTGCCATTGGTCTAAGATAAGAAAAGTCTGACGTTAATCTCCTTTCTGATTATCGGCGATCAATGCGCAACTGATGTACATACGATTGTTTTTTCCTTAGCTGTCAGTTGTTCGTGAAACGTCGAATCTTCGTGGACGTGCTATAGGGGGATTCGAGTGATATAAAAAATTCATACAAATGCATCGTTATCGTCGCTTACGTAAGAGACCTCGTGTATTGGATCTTTGTAAACAGTGGGATTCGCCTAGAATTTCTGCCTTATTACATCTTTTGTGGTTCTATGAACTCTTGAAATCGTCTAGTACTATCAGTCGCTTGAGAAAACTACTGTCAAGCCAGATAGCTCACGGGTGGTAAGTGCACCAGCTTATCGAAATGTCGAAACTAATTTATGACTGGTAGTTATCGCGGTAAGAGCATAGGCGAAGGGTCGTTTTTACATACTGTTGATATACCATTGAAATACATACATTTACATTCCATCCACTTTCGATCAAAGTCCTAATATTTCTACTTACAGTGAATATTGAATTGTAGCAAAAGTGATAAGAAGATAATAAGATGCAGTATCACAATTTTCGGTAAGTCATGCATAGATTGACAGTGGTAATTCATAAATCGCGTACTGCCAAGATAAAGAATCATCAATCAATAATTTTCCCCGTTTAAGTTTTTTTCATCTATACTACTCCAACTACATTAAATATAATATCGTTTTTGACTGTTCAATATTTTTATCAATAGCTCTCATATATCTTATGTCATATGAATATTACCAGTCTTGGCTTATATCGCCCTATTCATATAGTTAATAACAAATTGCCATTGCAACTTCTAAGACTGACTTATCCATTGAAACTTCCGAGTGTAATTCGAAAAATTTGAAAACAATTTTCTTCCGCTTATGCCCAAACTCTTGTTAATCTCGTAGTGACACGCACGTTGCTATTTCCTTGATATCGCTTGATTAAGAATCGATGACTCACGTGACCCATGTGCGCATATACGAAAAGACGAAAAACCCAGAAATTTGTCTTCGCCACTGTACTTCCTTCAAACTCTCACTACTTGTAGACATTGACCTTTGAATACCTAGGTTTATTTGTTTTCCTATGTTGCTCTCAAAAGTGCCATCTGAGTTGCCTGGCTTAAGCGGCAGCAGCAACTATCTGGGTCGAACCTCTCAACGGTAGAAAACGCAGCCTGCGTTGTTAGCTAAGCAAACTGTGGTAGGTAAAAACGCCCATTTCCGTAAACTTATCACAAAGTAAATTTTAGTCTGCTTCCATCGCGAGGGATGCTGCCGACTGTGTTTTATGTT
The DNA here is from genome assembly GCF_000341935.2 of Cephus cinctus. NCBI lineage: Eukaryota > Metazoa > Arthropoda > Insecta > Hymenoptera > Cephidae > Cephus > Cephus cinctus. The sequence goes on from NW_014333474.1 coordinate 133,634, forward strand.
ATATGTAATGGAGAACCATGTGCTACGACGTAGCCTACATTTTGGGTCCTTGCGTATACAAGGGTGAACTATTCACTGTACTTATTCACAGTAATTGCGCACGAGCTTTTGCTTGAGCTGTTTTTTGCGACTGCGAATTTTAATAATGCAATATAATATGCACAATTCAATTTAGAATTTATCTGAGTCTTATGGTTTCATTGTCATTATGATAAATATTTTCTACATTAAAATTTAGCATACTAATGTATCCCATATAACTTATGCATTCAGCTGGAAATAATTAATTAGAATTTGTATCCTTGTCATGTTGTTTTAAGTTATGCCGATACGATTAATTAGCTCAAGGACTTTTTTTCGATACGATTTACACAACCTGTAAGTGATACTATATTATTATTATTTTACGTTATCTCTTTAATCACACGTTAAAGTGCATCGACACGCTTCACGAGCAACGCCTTAAGTTTCAGTGGTGAACCGAATATCGTTTCGGTAGAGAAGTCATATACTTATAGTTCATGAAATCATGACCTTCTGTTGTACGAATCTGAGATCTTGTTACCAACGATATTTAATTTTAGATGAATTGACGGTTGAATTATTGACGATCATAAAATTTGTGTATTGTTGACAGTTTAGATAAAAAAATTAACAATGATATTCTACACGAGTTCCCCCTTAATTCTATATTTGTCCCTAAAATAACCAACTTTTATAATTATTTTTAATATTTCACTAATGCAAAGAGTAATAAAACATAATGTTTCGAAGAGGATGTCGATAATAATGGTAAATGAAAAATGCGCGATAACAATAATTTTTCATTACGGTCTCTTATCATCGATTCGGATTGAAGTGGCATTTCCAGAGGCATAAAGAGGTAACAAAGGTCTATTAAACAAATATAAAATGAATGTTGTCCAAAAGAACGAAGCTCATGCATATTAGGTATAATGCTCTCGCAATATAAAGTAAAAAATTTACATAACAGTTCATGGTAGCTGGAACTCAAAAATAGTTCCTGGAACGTGTACTTGTAAAAAAGTCAATTCGTTGATTAAGAATGAGCGTTTAATGTCGTTTCGTATGTGAGCCAGTCCGTATGACATCACGTAGGAATGCGTGGCGCGCGGGTCATGAGTCACGCGAGTATTGTCGCTCGGCTCTGTTTCTGTCAAGCAGTGAAAACTCTTCGATGAGAACCTCTTCTTTGTTCGATGCAGAGATACGCGATAGGAGTGTACCGAAGGTGTGACGCGATTATAATTAACAACACGTACTACAGTCGATAAAAGGTATGCAGGCGACGGATGTCAATTATGCGCGATTGCTAAGTGGTTAAGAAGTTCCTCGCAGCTATTAGGTTAGCTTATCGTTCTTGCCGGATCACTCCACGGCCATATTAAATGCATACACTCCCGAATACCAATACAAAAAATATATACGTATGACGGATCAATCGAATATGTCGCCACGAACATTTCTCTTCTTTGTGATAAATATTGCCAATAATGGTAGCGCGGTATGGGTACTGGAAAAAGTTAGGTTAACTTTGGATGGGTCATAATAAGGCTTGAGAGCGGCAGGGAATAACCCAGCACAATGTTATAAACAGTTTCATGAAAAAGCAGTGTCACGATATGAGTACAAAACTTATGTAACAGATACCTTTGTTAACTGTGATTAGAGATACACTTTTCTAGGAAAGAACTTGAGTTAGTCTTTTGAATGACTTACGGTATCGTGATTATAGTGCGGATGAGCAATGTTTTGCTGAGCGATTGGGGTAATTGCGAAAGATCCATATAATTAAAATTGTTTTAGTTTGGATAATGGTATTATCGTACCAGCCGGATATGTATGTTTTGTTATTATTGACATTGTCAGAAGAGTAATTAATATTTGCTTTATATTATACGTATTTATCTTTAGATACAGTGAAATTGTTGAGATTTGTTTTACCTGTTGTTTTAAATAGAAGAAAAATGTGCAATCCACTTACCCTGCAATGTTTACAGTTGCAACGAATCAAAGACACGTGATCAGGTTGAGAAGGGAAGAAAATGTAGTCGTTTTTATTACACTTTAATAGGTCAATAGTTTAAACGTCATTGAAAGACTTACGGAGCGGATCAGATTTACCTGCGCATTTTGCGGCATGTTCTACGTTATCCATAGATATTACAATGCTCCTGCCTTGTCAGCTGGAACGGATTCCTACCGACCGTAAGCAGGCGCCATAACACACAACAGTACTCATCGTGCCGGCTGTGTCGTTCAATTCCTATCTTCAGGGCCGTGTCAAGTTTTCTTGGCGCCCTATCCTTATCATTTTCATCTTGCACTTTATAATGGGTGCTTCTAATTACCAATGAATTACTTCTTGAACGTTGCCTCAATTCTGTTTTTCTTGATCTACACTGTTAGTACAATCGGACATTTATCTACAAATGTATTCCACCTATGTACGTTGTTGACTAACGTCATTAAAAGATATAAGTCAGTATCGTCCGGTGGTCGAACATGGTATGAAGAAATTCGATGGTCTCACAATTACCAACAGTAATGCACTATCAATAGCATCAACTTCGTCTTATATTTGCCAAACATTGCTGATTCTATGATCTTCACGAGCTCGAAGAAGCTGCACCGAGTCATTTATTTACTCGTTATTATATCACTGAAAACCAGTTTAAATTTCACGAAAAACCGCCTCAACTTACGAGAAGCCATGTCTTAAGTTCCAGGAGAAAATTTATCTTTTGGAGAATCCGCGATCTTTCAGGAGTGTAGTGTTGTAGTGTGCCCATCGTGTTTCTCGTGCGATAAGCCAGTCGGGCCCAAACGAAGAGTATCGCGTTCAACGGAGGGTTCGGGGCCCGGAGGCCCAACACGACGATAGCTTCCCTCCCCATCGACTAAGGCCCCACTCGACCACGCAGTCCAACGCGAGGAAGTAATTTGCTGCGGAGACCCAGAGACACCCAGTCCGTCCCATATCTTGGGTCATCTTTCCGTGCGGTTAGCGAGCTAGTAAGCTAGTGGCTTCGGCTGAGGCTAGTAGCGAGTTGTGACGGCAGTCAGTTTGAGTGCGGGTGGCGAGCATCGAGGTCCGTTCCCGTCTTCACTTGCTAGCTTGACGGTTACTTCGAATTAGTCGTCTCGTTAACCGTCCGCCCATCCGCTCTATTGTATGGCTCACCGTCTACGAGCTACAAGGCACTTGTGCGCGACGTGACTGACCTCGACCTCTCTTCGACGGTGTTGCTGCTGTTTCTGCTGCTGCTGTTTACCGGCCAGTACACCGATACGATTGGGCGCCTTCTCTACAGTGAGTTCTAGGCTGTTATTTCAAGATACTGATATCGTGCTACATAACAGGTGATTCTAGGGAATATTTTAGATACGTTTTAACGGTATGCACCTACTTTCGCGTAAATTGCTCGAGGAAATCGTTGTCAAGCAGCACGTCGTTATAATGTAAAATGGCAAATGCCGGTAAAGAATCGACCGGCAATTGTGTAGTGGCAACATGTGTTTGCAGTGGGGATTCAGTACTACGCATACTGTTACAATCGGTTCGAATGGTTAGGTGGAGAGGGAGTGAAAGAAAGAGAGAGAGGCAGGAGAAGCATTGAGAATAAAATAGAAAGGGAGAGTGCAAAGGAAGAGGATAGAAGAGAGTGGGAAAGAGACGAAGTGAATTGCCCGCGTGTTTACAGGAGAAAGCTAGGACAATGAGGAACCGTGCCACGTGCTAACAGTGTAACCTCGAGTCAATTGCTTTGTCATTTCCATTGGAATCGGAAATCCTGTTGTGTTTAACGTAATAAATTTCAGTCTTTTTTTTTTTACATTTTCTTAACAATTATAATTTTTATTAAAAATTTCTTTGATTTTTTTCCCGTAGGAAATTGTTTTTTTCTTTTTTTTTTTAAAGAAACTGACGTTAGTTTATTTACTCGTGTATTCAGTTTTACCTCCGTCTACTTTATAGAGTAGGATTCTTTTCTTTGCATTAGAATTTGTTATTGCCGAAATACAAATTGTTCCTCTAATAATCGCAAAAACACTTTTTTCTGCACGTACTATACCTTTCTATAATTACACTTTAATATCTTGGCGCGCCTATATTACTTGCAGTGCATTTAAAATTTACTTCCGTTCCGAATGGCGCGACCAGACTGTCGTTACCAGTCGGCGGAAGTTCAATGTTTCGCTTCGTTGCAACGGAAACAAGTGCCGATGGAAATACAACGAAAACAGGTCTGGAGAGGTACTTAATGGCTTACCGCGTATCCTAATAAGCGTTCTAGCAGTTGCAACAATTATGTTGAAAGTACTTTTCATTCTTCAATATGAATCTTTTAGATTGTCTGCTGGCTTTAAATGACTAATTTTTTTCATTTGACGCAATACTTATAGTAATCAAGGCTTTCAAATTGGCACGACATTTTTTTTAAATTTCTTATACGGTACGATACTTGAATTGCGCTATGGAGAAATTTACTTGTAGAACGGTACAACTCACTTTATACATTAAGTGGAACTCATTGTAGACAATGAGAGTGGGCGAATAAAATTATGTATGTAGGTATTAGCTGTGTTAAATTTATGACAAATGTGGTATACATAGAGTATATTGGATAATATATTAATCGTTGATGTTTATTTTATGGCTTTTAATTTAATATATGTGTTTCTAATTATTTTAATGCTGCCCTCTAGAACGATTGAGACAGCTGATGAGTTTTCTTTTCTGGGATCTTTTTGTATGCACAAAAATGTGCGGTTTTATGCAGACGTCATGTTCTCGTTAGCTTAAACGATCTTTAATTGGTTAACTTTAGAAGGACTTTAGAGAGCTTGACAGTTCGCGCGGTGCTGTGGTGGAATGAAGTGTGACTCACGAAAGTAGCTGTTGAAACTACTGGAAAAAAAAATAATATTCAGTTAGCAAGTCTGATATATATTTTATATTTACGATTATACTGTTAAAATTCCATTTAAAACGGTTCGTGTACTTAGGTTTTAGTCGAATGTTCAGTATGAAATTTGACGATTATAATATCATAATTTATACGTATTTTGTTGGCTGCTGACATTTCATGTTAAAAATTATAGTATTTCTTTTTTATTTATTATGAGTATCGAATTCAAAGAGATTGCTGAGATATTTATGTCGTGTTATGTTGACACGGATATTTTTGAGCTACTTATACGTATTTTCTATTTTTGAAACCTTTTTTTTTTTGGTATGCGTATGTTTTTGTTTTCACCCGAATTACAAGTTGTTACATTTCGTTCACCGTGTGTTTTAATGTTTACATGTCTCCAATCATTAACCGATTAAAACGATAAAGAAGATATTGGAGTAATTACACTTTCAGCTCATATTTACTAAGAGGCGTTTAAATGTGGTCAGTGCACGAGTAGCGTGTTTTTTGGACAATTCAAACACGATGAAATCTTTAATTCGAGCCACTGATATATTTCCATAAAATTTTTAAATTATACGATAAAGAGCAAATTGATAATATATTTCAATGCAATTCCATACTTATCGGTAATTATACTTATCAGTACTTATCAGAAACGTAAATTTTTTGCAGTCACGTGTCGCTTGATCCGAATTCATTGTTTTGTATTTATTAAGGAAAAATATTTTACTCATGGACATATTACAGTCATTTGAAATCTTGATTAATAGATAGAGTCAGATGAGATTAATGTGGTACTGATAATCAGCAGGTTGCTAGGAAAACACGTAAAACCCGTGGATGATTTTATTATCTTCAATTGAAACATTTATGTAATACTTGTGCTCGTATTCCAAAACGGTCTACTTTCATCTAACTAAATTTGGTACAGTTGTGTAAAAGATACAGTATTAGTATTTCACATTAGCAGCGTAATCTACAATACGTAATGCTGAAATATCAAAAATTTTAAACCACAGCACACTTGTCGTTTCTATTCGATTTTCGACTATAAACGAATGATCGTAAATCTAATTGAATTCTCACTGAATTACATATTAAACTTGCACTCACGATTACGTGAGAATGGAAAACAAAAATTCACTTGAAGAAAATCGAATCAAGGTACCAATGCAATCACGGTTATTTCTAACGATCCGAAATAAGAACATTGAGGTTAACGCGTGGGCCTTGAACGATTCGGCACAGTTCCGGTTAAAACGCTAAAAGAATTACAAAAAATGAGTGGAATTCACTGTTCGAGGAACCTACCAAGTTATTTTTACATTCGATGGTATCTAAAGTGTAGCTATACGTAGAACGTTTACCAAAATACACGGGATGTTGAACGTTACGTGATTGCGGCAACGAACATATAATCCTTCTCCATTTAATGAGTTCGATGACAAATCTGATTTCAGCCTTTATACAGTTATTAGATAATTGCATTAGTTTTAGATAAATGGGACTATTATTATTGTTCTATGATTACTGTACGTTTATCATTGGGCGTGAAAGAATCGTGTAATTGAGCTCAGATATATATACATAAAAAATAGGCGTATCCCATCTTTGTCGTAGCATTGCTGAAATGTGTTATTGAAATTGTATCCTATAGCAACATTTTTCTAGAATAACAAAAGTCTGCACGAGTCGATGTATAATATGTTTATCTCCAACACGGTTTCTTATACTCCGTTTCAACGAACTTCTGTAGGTCCGTAGTGAGTTGTCACTGATAAATAATTGGTCAACGGGTGTTGATGCAATTTATGGATGAGAGTGGAGAGCCAACATGGTCCATTAGTCTCAATTGCTCGAACGATCGGTCGACCAAGTGCGGTGCATAGTGTCTACATATATCTCGGCAAAATGCATTCTTCTGTCAGCTAATTATCCATTGTTAAAATTCACGTCATCATTAAGACCGCAAATGATATTTTTATTTCCTTCATTATTTTCACTTCGTGACACAAGGATCGTTCATAGCTGAATATATCTAAATTGAATGACATACAATTTTTTTCAAATTTCACATATCGTATAAGAATCCAAATCCAGTTTTACGCACTGCGAATTAAATAATTATTGTTTTAGCTTGGAAAATTTTTGGAAATGAATTTTATGATTTTACATTTTTTTTTTCATGGTATTTATTTTCACGGAAAATTTGGTTTCTCCTATCTTTTAATAACGCACGCAATGCGATTGAGGTATTTCGGTCACGAGCTTAAAATACATGTTAAGGTAGAAGCGCTCTTACTTAACGTGTGTTGTGAAGTAAATTATATTGTTGATGAAAATATCCTTAAAACTGGTAAAAATTATCATTATAATAATACCATTATCTTTTTCGAGTATTAAAAAGATATTGATACATGCTTATTTCGATGTAATTCAATCTGATTTTATCCTAATATTATAAATTGGGTTTCATATCTCTGGTGGAAACATAGGAATAAGTACAGTGGTTGTATACGTGAAGTTAACGACCCGTACGTACGTCCAGTGGAGCGAAAACGATGCTGGCAATTGTACGCATGGTCCGTCGCAGCTTTTGATACAAAGCTTTGCTGCAGCTCGTATCGAGTGGGCAGTAATTTGCGAAGGTATCGGCTGCACCATACAAGTCCCTCTTAAACCTCGTTCATCTCTAATGTCGTCTAAAATGCTCTGACGGCCAATTACCGTCGAGCATGTCAAGCGCCCGTTTATGTGGGGCTGACTTTAATGGTCATAAACCGTAGTTACTGATCGTTACCCAATTTTCTATTATTTCATCAAAACGTTCGCGTATGTCAATTCTTCAAAAGCATGCACGTAATTGATCCCTATTAAAACTTTGTAATTGCACCTATTTCTTGTTTCCGATGAGATGTTATATACATCAACAGTATTATTTTAAGAAGTAAGCGCAGGGCGGTCCAATGATATAACACGAAAAAAAAAAGAAATTAATAAAGCCCTTATAAAAAAAAAAAAATAAAAAATTTCCAACGTACTTCAAAGACCGAACAGCAATTACTTAATTCTATTAATTCCGTCCAATTCCTTAAACTGACAGACGACGAAATTGACGAATTTTTCACATTGCACGAGTATTCGCCGAATTGAAATTATATCCTAGCTAATTAATCAGAACGTAGGAGATTTCGATGTGAGTCACTGTAAATTGAACCTCCTCTACCTTTAACACTGTGATCAACGAAATAACGCTTTAGCGTATGACCGTATTGTAGCCTGTAGCATAAATCGTACAGATAGGTAAGTATGTACATAAAATGTATAAAAATATGCATTGCGGCAAGCGTAAAAAGTATAAATAAAAGTGTTGATTTAATTAAAGTGAAATTTGATGTACCAGCATGAAATAAGATAAATTAAGATTCTTCGTATTCGGTGAAGCGACGACAAAGTACACAATTAAACGCACTCGGAATCCTTCGTCGAAGCGAAGAACTGTTACGTAATGAAACTCCGGTGAAACTTGACTTGCCTTGCACGAGGATAGCAGCGCCATAGAGATTTATGTAATTTACGTATATGACTTGTATAACTACCTACATAATATAACGTGGGGTTGAAGCAAGAGGCGGCAAGCGACGCCTTCCGTCATGGAGCTTTAATTAAAATTACGTACGTTTGTGCTTGTAACGCGAGCCTCTCTATTTAGTATTTTTATGAGCTTTTCATTACGCGCGGATGTATACGCGAGACCATCTTTGAAAGGCAGACACTGCTTACCCGACTCGGCAGCACGTAGCTCACCAAGTAAATTTTCATTCGTGGGATTCATGTAAAAGAAATTTCATCACCCTGAACGGGATTGTGTGCTGAAACAAATTGTCCTCCGGAGCTGTGAAATAATGCGGGGAGTAATAAGTTTCGCGAGAGAAAAGCTCAAGGGTCTGCACAATATTTACGTATGAAAGAATCGTGCTGTTCATACGAATTGACCGTACCTTACGTTATCTTATAACGAGCCCATCCACACATTTTAAAGCGATCACTGCTGAAAGCTCCCAGCTTCCTCGCACAGTACCACCACCATCATCTAAAAGATTTAACATTGAATCAGCAGTCACCGATATTAACAATCGATTGTATGTCTGACATTTTTTTTTTTTCATACAAGTCTTACGTACTTTTTAAATATATTTCTATTAAATTGTCATTTTGAATTTCGAACCTCGTAATTTATTAGTATTTAAAGTCTCCGTTAAATTTACCGTAGACATTGAGGAATTCCAATAACTTAATTAATATTCTCCCGTGTATTTTCGTCGGTCCGCTTTGTCACTGTTCAATCGTCAAAATAGACATGGACCGAAAGCACAGAGCGTGCAACCACATCAATTCCATTAGTCGATTCAATGATAAACTTGACGGCCACGCGATTCCGAACGTTTCGACATAGCTGTAACGCAACTCCTGTTTTCGGCGTTCGTAAAGTCTGTCCGAACAAAAAGAGCCGATAGGTGCGCTGCTTGTTTTCAGTTGTGGTCTTGCTGGTGAAATGGTTTGAAAGCGTTCAAATGTTGTGACGGTTTGGGTGGGTCCTGCGAGAGGTGTTCCGAATCGCGTGCGACAGGCGAACACGATATTTGGCAAGCGTTTAACACCGATCGATCGGTTTTCTCTGTTAACAGGTTTGCTGAAGGGTTCCGTCACAGCTGAGCGTCCACGCACCCTACGGCGATTGCGAAACGTTTATGCGCCTAGTGGCTGCGCAATGGGAACCGGAACCGGAACCGACTGTGCAGCCGAACGTCTCGAGGACGGCGACATTGCCTTCCGGTTGTCTCATCGTGATCGTGAACGCGACGAGAAGTCTCTTAGCATAATGAGTCCTTTCGACGAGCAGGAAGAGTGGGCCAAGATTTCAGAGATCATGGCCTCTTTTGGTACCGGTCTCGTAAGAGAATCCGTCTTTGTGACCGAGATCGAGAAGGAATTTCAAACGAGGCTAGGTAATTTAAAAGTCCTTGATCAAATTTTCGTGTCGCGTATATATGCAGGCTATTATATATATATACGTCCATATATGTCAGATGATGACCAAGCGCGCCACCGAGTACCCAGTTGAAAGAATTTCGAGAATTATTGCCACCAGATTATCGTCCCGCCATTCCCTACTCTCGAGATCTCGTATTGCGTTTCGTTTCCTTTTCTTCATCTCGGGACAAATCAAACCTGTCGTAATAGAACGCGTTGTACGATTGCGCTTCGGAAACTCATAAAGTCATTTCTCTTTGGTCTTTTAGGTCTCAGCTCAGAGAGCAGCAGCAGCCCTATAGTATCTACCTCTGTAGGCCAATGGCTCTCTAGTATCAGTCTCTCCGACTACGAATCATTATTTGTGAATTATGGTTTCGATGATCTTGGATATGTAGTAAGTATTCGATAATCTACACGACGAACGCTCACGAATTGATAGCGAGATAGTTATACTGATCGTTGATGATTTTTTTTATAAGAACGGAATACTCGACGAGTCGGATCTGAAAGATATGGGCATTGAGAGCGAGAATGAGCGCAGCATGATAATGAGTGCGGCTGGTCAACTGGAAAAACGGCTGGAGAAGCGAACTGGCACGGTCAGCCAGTCTGTCGACGAGTGGTTGAAAAGCATACATCTGGAGAATTATGCGGAAACGTTCAGGAAGCACCTGTATACTGACATGGAACGAGTACGTCGAGTTTGGGAGGTTGAGCTGGCAGCCGTCCTCGAAATTCAAAAACCGGCTCATCGAAAACGCATTCTTGCTTCTGTCAGTGCGCCCAATTCGCGAGTTCAGACCCGCAATGGTACTAGTGGTCCCAATCTCGAGGACCTCAACAAGGATCTGAATACGCTGGTGAGTCGTAAAATGTAGCATGTTTCGATTTGATGGACAACTTTTTTAATAATTATTTATGTCAATGGCGATAACAATAACTATTTTGTGGATTGAGAAAATGAAATCTAAATAGTCAAGGTGGACAGTTGTGCGTATTTTTTATGCCATTTTTGCGAATCACTTGACGTATCAGCATTTGGAATTCTCGTGCAAATACGATTCAGGGCGATGAAGGCGCTACGCGGTAGGGATGCAGGATGCAGCAGCGGTTACAAGTCTTCTTCGGCGGATGAGATTGTTCATTAACACGGTGTATTTGAGCGAGAGGGTGGAACACACACAGCCCCAATCGTATCGAACGTTTCGTTCGATCACACTGCATTGTGTTATAATGTAAATATTCTGGCTAATTGGAGACTTCGCATTGTGCGACGCCGACACTTCAGCAACCTTTCAGTCTCACCGTTCGAGCGGCGCCTGATGTTTTTGTTTGCGACTTTTCCACCGCGACAACCCGTACCAATTGGCACTTATCCTTTTATCATGCTCTCTTAATTAGCTTATTAAATTCAGCCAATAAGTGTGAAGCATCTATCATCGGTCGACGACGTCTAACAAACTGATAACTTCTGTACGCTCATTATTTTTATTCGTACGCTTCATTTCTTCACGCTCCTTACAATTTTCTCTTGTTAAGGAAGTTCATCCTCCTCGAACACATACTGGCTTTTGTCTTTAATGATTTTTTTTTCAGTGATATAACTTACCTTCAAGCGCGATCATCGGCTGGCTTTCGATTAGCTTATTTTACGTAAATTTTTGGAGAAACAAAATTGCACTTTTTTTTTTTTTTTGACATGTTGACCATAATCTTTATCGTGGGACAGATATATTGTATGTATCTTTAAATATTAGCCTTGGATTAAAAAAGCGATTTCCCGTGTTAACGTGGAACGAGACGATGCAGAGTGGTATGTAGGTATAAATGAGAATTTTTTTTTCTCGATTTTATTCGTTCGCTTTAGAAAACGAATATTCAGCAACTGAAGGACGAAATTCGTGAGAAACTGCCAGAAACGGTGCAAGGTAACGGAGCTACTTTAACGAGCGGGGCAAATGTTTCCACTACTTCAGCCACTTCAGCCACATCAGGCACTTCTACCACCTCTGCTTCGTCGAGCGCCGTCAGCGGAACCGGAACTTTGAGGCATCGTAAAAACAGACCGGCGCCCCAACCACCTCAGCGACCAAGTTCTCATAATGGTGCGATCTCAGCTCCGGAACAGCTCGAGATACGAGCCCCATCAGAACTTCTCTTCGGAGTTCCGTCTACTCTGAAGACTCAATGGAGGCATCAGCCCAAGGCTCTAGTCACTGGCTGCGTAACTTACGTTGCCAAGGTAAGTGTCAATCAACTTACTCACCTCGATTAGCAGCTGAACTCCGATGGGACTTCAATGACTACTTGTTTGTGGTCCGAGTGACGAGTGTTCTCATTTTAAATGTGACAGTACTTGGGCTCAACTGTGGTCAAGGAGTTGCGGGGTACCGAATCAACGAAGAAATCCATCCAGAAATTAAAAAAGGCCTGTCACGATCCTCGCGTCACACCCGACATTACTTTGGCCATTTCATTTCGCGGTGTTCGTTTTCTGAACGCCCTCACCAAGGTAAGACGCGCGTTTCTACGGTCGATCATTTTATTTTTCAAAAAAGCAAGGTTAAACGTCATTCGTATCGAAGCTTTAAATTCTGATCGTTGAATTAACAGGAACCAATCTGCGAGCACGAAATTCGCAATATCCACTGTGCATGTCAGGACGCCGATGACCTCACGCACTTCGCATACATCACCAAGGATCACGCGAGTCGCACACACTTCTGTCACGTGTTCTGCGTGCCTACAATGGTAATTGTTCGTTATGTTAAAAAAAAACTAGAGAATACCGTTCCGGATGTACGCGTATTTATTTTCATTATCGTCTGTGGGACGTTGGTCAGTATAGTCATTGAGCAAATGCACGATGAAGAGCCAACGACGTCCCAAGCGTTGGCGCCACGTACTTTAGGCCCAAAACGTTCTTCTTTTTTTTCAGGACCAGGCTACCGAAGTCATTCTGACACTGGGCCAGGCCTTCGAGGTGGCCTACCAGATGGCGTTGAGGGACAAATTGGGAAACCAAGCGATTCGCTCGCAGTCAGCTAACCAGCTGACGAGTCTCGTTGGCTCGACAAGTACGACAACGGCTACGACAATGAAATTCTCGACTTCATCAGAGCCAGCATTTAACTCTGGTCATGATCCCGAGAGCAATCCTAATTCCAACTCGAGTTTCAATCCTAATTCAAATCCCAAGCCCAAATCTCGCTCCAAGCCCAATCCTAGTTCGAATTCAAACACCAATTCGAATTCGAATTCAACATCCAATTCGAATCTCAATCCAGATGTTAATCTGCACTCTAATTCCAACAACTATTCAACTCCAAATTCGGTATCCAGTCCCAACACCAATCCAAACACAAAACCTCTTGCGACACACGGACGGTCCCATTCGGTCAATGATATTAAAATAAATGGCAATCAGCTGAAATTAGCACCGATGCCCGTTGACGATATCGGCATCGGAGTGAAAGACATGAAAGCGGGCTCCAGGGCTCCCATTGCTCTTTCCGAGGAGCTCTAGTGCGCCAGGTTGATCTTTTCGTGTTGAAAATTGAGATTCCGATCGGCCGCTTTCTATGAAACGTCTTTCGTCCTTACACTTTCGGGATCCGAAGCGCGCTCACTGCGACTGCAGGAATTTGACTAAGTTCGATCACGTGTTACTTTCGTGAAAAGATATAGAACTGACTTTTTTTTTCATTGTATTATTACCTCCTAGCGACGTGAATCGTTCTGTTCTCTTTTTTAGTTTGTAAGTAAATTTACAAGAACTACAAGTAGCCGTGAATTGCTCCGCGGAGTCGCCAATGTTTTGTTAGTTTTGTTAAAATTTTATTCCACCGGACTTTCGTATAATCTTCATCGATAAAGCGATTAATCGATTAAATAACGAGCAGCGCATGCGCACGATAAATATTTGTCAACTGCTCGGTCCTTAAGTGAGAATTGGTACATCAACGGCCTCGCTTATTCGTGGTAAGTTATTGGAGTTTATCTAGATGAAAGATGTATATTCCGTTTTAAGGCGTCCAAGATATTTGCCAAAGGTATAAGTGATCGCTGTGAGTCAAAGTGCGATCGTTGTTTTGAAAGGAACTGCAGCCTCGCGAAACGCTTACGATGACCCGCAATTTTTTTTATAGCCAGAGAGAAAAGAAATTGCGAATAATTAAGAACTAGATTTTCTTCCCTTGGACTTCTTAGGAAGATGCACGTCGGTCGGCGATTTTTCTCAAGAAACTCTAAACATTCCTGTAGATCGATGCTCGTAACGCACTCGCGTACGCACGTCCAACATGTAGGACGGGTTAGGTGTTCGTTAAAAAAAAAAAAAAAACTTTTTGACCTGACGTCGTTCTAGACGTTCGGAATAAAATGATTTTTGTAAAATCGTTTCCATAGATCCGACAGACAAATCGCCGTGACTAACGACAAGATTCAGTGCGCACCAGCCGGTACTGATTCGTAGTGTACTGCCTACTACGAGTATACATATATACAGTGGTAAGGTCACACGCCGCTTCACGAATCTGTATATACATATGTAAGTGCATATGTCTTCCTGAGTAACCGGGAGGTATAGTATCGTAGAATTAATATTTATTACACGGATATCGCGACATCGCGATTCGAACGGGTATATAATAACGTACCTAAGATAACGAACAGCGTGCAGCTAAAGCAAGTCCACTGGCGTACCGTGCATACCTATATATTACACGTATGTATACTTATGTATTTGAAAAAGCAGCATCGAACGTTGCCCTATTATTGGACGAATGAGCCTAAAAGCTATTGCGATTGACGTAGTGATATTTGAAAAAGTGATTACGATTTATGCGAGTAATGAGATTTTGATTTTTGATTACGTCGCGTGATCTTGTAGATGTATATTAATCAGTCGGTACGGCACGTGGCTCGTGACCGCTGAAAGGAAAACCAAAGAGGAGAGCGAACCGCGATTAAGAGTGTTTGAATTTCGCGGCGTCGCACCCGCGCATGCGCTATGCTTTCGTTTAAGCACGTGCATCGCCCGACGCGACCGAAGAACGTCTTCGAAAACTGAACTGCCAAAAATACACCTCCACTTCGTGGTTATACGCACACTTTGTATTACTAAATTTACATTTAAAAATTATACCGAGACAATGAAGTAACGTAGTGACGTTCAATAAAGTTTACTTTATTGATAGAATACGGCTGTACCAAAGTATCGCGTGCGCGTCATGCTGGGTTGTATCTCTTTTAGACATGAGATCTGCATTAGCATAGAGAGAATATCGAGATTCTCGTATCGACTACCAGCCGAAGGCCGAGTCATATTCTTTTCATACGAATTTCTTTTATTCTCGTCATTCAGACTCGCACGACCTGATCAGCCGACAACGCGAAGGTCCGATCGATTATCGACATAGCTTTCGATATGTCTGCTTTTTTTTTTTGAATTTCAGACTCTTGGGAATACAGGGCAGAAAGCCGAAGGTATGTCGACTTCGATGAATGTGAGCATGAAGATCAACATGTTTTGCATTTTTTTTCGAGCCATAAGAAATTTGTTGTTCCAGTGTCTATTAAACTGAAAATTTCTACCGAATGTTTTTTTTAACCTCATGAAATCATCGTTACTGATGATTATAGGTATGACTGTATTTATTATTGTTATTTACGAGATTCCACGAATTTTTGTCACCTTTCATATATCGTGTCTTTAATTCCGATATTTCTATTATAATTAGACTAGTGACTCGAAAGTTTTTTATTGACCTTTTTTTTTATCAGTCGTAACACTGTCTTCGCTTCGCTTAACCAGATGGCGTGAATCGGCCTTAACGTCATTCGTATGTCAGCGACTGCTCCTTTGATATCGCGATGTCGTTTGATGGCAATTATCTTCGTGCCAGTGGTGGTCTAATGCAAGACGTGTCTAACAGCAAACACGATGCAGTCTGATTTTAGGCTGCTCGTTAATCAATTCTACATGCAGGAACATGGCTCACTTACACGAAATGATGGCGTCAGAAGCGAAGCATTCTTAACAGTCATTATTGTCAATTAAATGACGTTAATGTCAAGAGAACCTTTGTCTCGCAAAATATTGCCTTCAAGGGAAGATGAAGGTACTTTCTGACCTGCCAATGAAACAGCAATTATGCCTGCTTCATTTTCATTGGCTTCTCATCAAATTCCACGCAGTACACTCTGTGAAAATTTGTCGCTATTTCGAATTCAACGTGCCAGTTTAGCACTTACCGAGTCAACAAAACTGTACTATATTTCTTGTGGCAAACAAAAGTTAAGTTAACCAAAGTTTTGGGGAGTCTATTAAAAACAAAGGAGATATGTCTCTATTAAATATTCTTCGCGTCTGACGTCATTACTATACATTCTATTAATAGTTCTATATGTTGCAATCGAGTGACGAGCAGACTTGTCAGTGACACGAAGCCGCAAGCAAGACTTGGTTTTTACATGACGAACTTAAAGTCGTTTAGACTATTGTAGAACTGATGAAAGGTAACACAGCCTAAATGCCAAATATTCGATTAGGTGATGACGCATTGTTTTCACGTAGGGACGAATTATTTATAACTGCGGAGCAGTGCGAAAAATAATGCGTACGGCACGACATTGCTAGAAGTACTCTTACCGAAGTATGGATCGCAGCAATCAAATAAAAAATTCTTTTTTAAAGAAAAAAAAGAAAAAAAAAATTATACAGGGAGTAGCGGTATTAAACGATGAGCATATTACTAGTGTATTTGTCAACGGGACGGGAGCATCATTCGTGTTAGTTCTTATTTAATAAAAGTATGAATGTCCGTCCTGTGCACTGATAAAATGACGTAATTAAAAACAAAGCAAAGTTTTCTTTTCAAAAAACAGTTCCACGCCAATTCGCAAACACCAATTTAATATCTAGTTTCATTCGTTACGAAGCGCATGAGAACAGGGAAAATAAGAAGAACTTGTCACATAATTTTTGTGAATTTCATTTTATTGAAAAAGAAATGCATTTTCAATTACGTCGGAATAGAGGCGGATCATTCAAGGGCTCAGAAGCCACTGTGTAGCAATGGCAGCGAATGCGCGTAGTCCTATAGCGAATGATAGACGTAGCATGATATATATATGGAAATATTATCGAATAACGTTATACCGTGTACGTCTCTTGTGATAAAACTTCAGTTTCTCGCACTCGAGATCCGTTTATGACTTAGGTCGTGCAACGACATAACAGAAAGTGGAACACTGGACCACTCGGGATTCTCGTATGCCTCTCGCACAAATATATTCATTCTCGGACCAAACATTCAGCCTGATGAAAATAATGGCACACACACAGACTAGTCCCGCGGATCGTGACAAGGAAGAATTTTCACGATAAGCACAAGCTGCCACGATGATTCAGGCTCACTTCGGTACCAATCGCACGTCATTATGTATTATAACGGTAGAGGTGAAGAATTATAACGTTAATATCGATTAGACAGAATAGATATTTATTAAGGAATAAAATGATTTCGTGGATAAACGAGAGGCTGGAGGGGGAGGCTGGAGATTAGATGGAGCAGCTGGATTAAAATATTGCCAGTTAAATTGAAAAACCACGAAATCGCACATCCATAGTGATACTATCATTCGATTATCAATATCAAGACATTAATATCGTTCCTCATTGATTAGCTTGTTTTTAATCGTACATTTAATCAGCCAATTATTCTATAGTCTACTCTGGTATGTGATTTTAATTTTCTCTCAAAGCGCGCAGGATTCATCGAACGAAACGTCATAGGATTATCATATTTGCAATTATTCGTGCATAATAATATTAATCGACTGCGTACCGGAGAACTTTTTATTGTATTTTATTTATGAATAAAACCTCAAACGGTAACTTTTAAGTAATGGTCCGTTTTAACGAATCACGCTCAGGCAAAATAAGACTGCGGTCCAAATTTCGTTGAACTTTGATGGTGACGTCTTTTCCGCTAAGGAATAATATCGCTATAGGTTATATACCCAAAGAAACGAGAGAGTTCCTTTCGCAAAGAATTTGGCGCGATTAATCGTTTTTTATTGTTTTAATATATAATCAGGAAATCGTATTACAGTCATGTTTCGCCTTTACTCGTTCGCAATTATATATATATATACATATATACAATATCGTATAACGTGTCGATGCCATCGAGGGGCGTAAATCCCTATCAAGGGGATTTGATCAAAGCACCTATGTATTTTGCGAGCTGGTTCCGTTAGATTCGCAAGCCACGAAAAACATTAACATCGATCTTTGTTTATTTTAAATAAAGTGCTAAGCAAAGCTATATACTATAAATTCTCGTAATACTTATTGAGGTAGGCTCAAGGGGATGTGTTATGATACTATACCTATTGATTTTCAAGATAAAGGGTGAACTGCTTGCATAACGATAGGGAGGGCACATCCCCTCGCTTAAATTCAATAGTGCAGCAATATTATAAATATCCACCTCTTTCTCTCTGTCTCTCTTATTTCCTTTATAAAAAGTATCAGGTAGTCTTATTAATAACGTAATCACGATCTAATCGTCTCTATAACAGACTATTGGGGAACTTGCCACTCTCGTTTACTTTTAATTCGAATAATGACAATATATTATATAATCGTTCGTACTATCGTACCGCTGCGAGTGCCGAATAATGTAAAGACATAGTCATACTAGCACGATGATTCGATGCTTCATTGATCTGCCATTGGCTCATTATTATTCAACGAGCCGACCACATATGAGAATCTTAGATGGCAGGCGATTATTTCGATCGGGTCGATAAAGCATTTTTTTTATTTTATACCTAAATTTATTTATACTATACAAATTTGAGAAATTTATATCGATGTCTCGTGACGTTCGGTTGATCCGCAATGAATGATGCGGCTAATTGAACGATATGCCACTTTTGGTATTTAAATCGTGCTATTCTTTATACCTCGTTCTGCATTATCCGCAATTATTTTCGATAAGAGATTCGCGCGCTATTTCAGCACTCGATAAGCGATATTGCTGACATCTCGGACTGAATTATTTCACAATCTGAATTTACGGTTCTCCATATATAATCATCTTTCTGTAATCAGCTCGTTGGTATCTGATTTATCTTGTCAGCATGTTCCCTAAAGTTACAACGATGCGAAAGATAAGAAAGTAAATGAAAAGAAGGAAAAAAAAGTGAAGGAAAGGAAGAAATGAAAAAAAAAAAAAAATTGAAGCAGAACTGTATATAGAAGGTATTGACCGTGTTGTGAGATAAACGTAGATTCGTTTCGTCGATGTGCAATACTGTAATTAACGATATTTATTAGAGGGTAGGTCAGATGGAAAGCGAAAATGATTTAATGGCGCTCGCATGGAATTTGAGATTGCCTTACGATTTAGTAGCATTCGATGCTCAATGTAATATCGAAGTATTTCGAATTCTATTAAATTTCATCTAACGAAAGTGATCGTTACTTCGTTCTCTATTCGAAGCAACGTGAATTTTGAATGATCACATCGCTATTGTCAAAGGCATATGGTAACTGTATAGCATACTCATGGAAACTCGCTTTCGAACGTACCCTTTGTTATTCGTTATTACCGACGCAAAGTATTTTGTCAAATGTTGCTACGGTTGTGACGACCGATCGTTCGATTCAGCTGGATACTTTACAATTCAGCATAGAAACAGGAACTGTAACACCGCGGGAGAAATTGTGTGAGATTAATGGTAGGGACTGATTGAATGATATTGACCGTACCTATAGCTATACGACTCACGTAAAAGTCACGTAAACGCTTCGTTTCGCAGGTAACGTTGAAACACGTTACTAATTCTGCAATCACAAAGACATTGACGTGCCGATCCTCTATTTATTATTATTGCGAAGTCAAACGATTCGAAGGCGAGCAAGGAGAACACGATGGTTTTGTGGGGGCTAACGTTTTGGAAAATAATTTTTCAAAACGATAGCCTCCGCTTTGAATATTTTCGAGTAAACGGACTGTAGAAGAATCGTCGTTTAGTATTACAAAAAAAGAATAATGTAGCTTCGTTAACGTTACGGTTGAGATGGAAATGCGATTCCTTATCGTTATTGTCTTACGTAATAAAAATTTTGTTTATGAAAATATTTTGTCTCTCGGTGAAATTCTAAATTCGTGCATCAAGTGTTTAGATATTCAAAAATATTTTTGACCTTCGCGAATCAAAGTCTTGGGATTTATTATTATGTGTTTATGTGTATTATTTATTATGTGTTTATTATTGTGAATTCAAATTTATTATGTGGCTATGTCATTACTTTTCGGATCTGCTTTAGGATTTATTTACGTGAGACCATAATGGTGGGGAGTCGAATAAGGCGTGTCTCCAAGTGTACAGCTGTAAATCGGATAATTGCGTTGATAAAAGCGAAATTATTAGTCAGTGTACTTTGAAATCAAAAGGAGAAAGAAAATTCGTTAATGTCTATAACGAGAATGTGACAGGTGCATCGTTTTTATGCTGCGTCCTGATTAGCTGCAGACTTCCTTAGGTTCTTGTATACACTATATTTATTATTGTTCATGTTTATTAGAATTATATATATATATACAAATATATGCGTATAGACATATATATATATGTGTATATGTATATCAGAGATTATTCCCTGGATAGGATAATGTCTCATGATACGATAATAAAAAACTACTTTATGCGAACGCATAGCTTGTCTCTGTATTATTATTCTCATCCTCGTTAAATGTTAATTAGATAAGTTCGATTTAATAATCGGTTCACAGAAACTTTGAAGTTTCGTTTTAGCTTATTTACGTATTTGTCAATTTCTTGGAAAATGCTAAAAAGTCAAAATATTTTCGAAGTACCTCATAAGACTTTATTTTATTGTATCAACATTACCGCAAACTGCTGACGCAAAGGTACGTTGTTCATATTTTTATAAGTTTTTCTCTTTTAATTGTGGTCATAGAAGCAAAAGTGCTACGTTAGCAGAAGGTTTGGTAAAGATGGTAATGAGGTAAGTTTTAGTCTTGAGAAAGTTTTTTGATTAACCAGCCAATTGTTGAAGAACGTATAGAATTACTTACGGTCCTGCAGGGAGCACTGTTTTAGTTTAAGGTAAATATGAGTTTATTCAATATATCTTTGCGTGAAGCAACTGAATAGCTAATCAAGTACAATACTTTCGTCGAACTTTGAAATAAATGACTACGATTAGTATTTGTGGTATGTCTGAGTAACATTTTTTTTTTAAATAACGTGATGCCTAATTAATAATTTGATTGAATGTTCTAATGTATTACAACTAGAATATCACGAGTTGTCTGGAGTAACGAGTCTTCTCAGGTTTAAAATTTCTAGGATGTACAAAGTACAGAGCTAAACAAAAAATCCTTAGAGCAAATTATTTATCATGTAAATGGAAATATTTGTTGTTGAGCAAAACATTGCTAATGCTTTAGATGCTTTGTTATCCTGCATTCTCTGCGAGATGTTCTTGTCCAGTAGACAATTGTTAATATAATTTGTGATGACGTGATTTTTCGAATCACGGTACCAAGGTGGCTCCGGTTACCGATACAGATAGCGTTCTCGATTTCTGGTTCCCTTCGGGTCGCCACCCTGCTCAGAAGCTACGCTCTCGGGTTGATTCGTATAGTTATGTCAAGGCTCTCGTAAGATGTCGTTATTGTTTAGTTGAGGTCGAGGTGCTCGAATCTGCCCTGGGGAGAGAGTCTCGACGTACCGAGTTGCCCGGCAGAGGAGAGTACCCGACGGAGACGTCTCCACGGACCGGCAGAAGCCCGGGTGAAACACCGGCGCCCCGCTGGAGATGGGCAAAGGGCTGTAGAGCGGGCGGAGATAAGGTTTTGCTAAGATTGAGGGCAAGGGAGGAACCTCCTGTCCGAGTTAAGGATGTGGTGCCCAGCTGTCGCCCGATGCCCTGGGGAAGCGGCCGTGGAGGATCTCCAGGAGATACGTACCGATTCGCTAAGGAATGCTCTCGATTTGGTTTAAAGGGACGAATGGAAGGAGATAGAAGAGTTATCGGTTATAAGGCTCTCGACCAATCAGAATGATTAGTTCTCGGATTTGGCATTTGGCTATTGCAGTTTGACTATTGTCAAAGCAGTCTGTCTCGGGGCACCGACCGAGGTGTCACTGGCTCGCGCTTCCGTGCTATCTGTTTATAGTTTTTCTTGCCGTGTTTCGCTACGGTATAGCAAGTTCTCGATTCGTACAGTTCTCGCGTTGTTCTCGCGATATCCAGGCAATTCTATGAATTCCTGTGAGTGTTCCGGAAGTGTAGTGCTGTGCCTTAGTGCAGTGTCCACCAGAGTGTCCTTTGGATGCAGTTCTCGGCCTCCACGGATTAGCTGCACCAGCTCCGGTGAGTGCTCCGAATTTATTAATTGGTGAAGGGATTTCGATTTTACAGCTCCGATTCGTTCTGCTACGTTCTCGATCCGTTGCTCTTTGTCTCTCGCACTATTTTCCGGACTCTTACCCCGTCCCTCTCTAGCTCAACCTAGCAGCCTGAGCGGCCGCGCAATTCTGTAACCGACCGCTTCCGTTTGTGCATCCAGTTGTGTTTGCTGATTTTACGCGACCCCAAAAATCGACAGGATCCGTTAAGCTATCGCCTCGTCCGATAGGTTCCGTCAGAACTCTCGTTCTTGGTGTAGTTGGGCCTGTTCCACCGCAACTCCCAGTTTCTACCGGCTCGTCAGTTCCCGGTGAAAAGAGAATTGGCTGGCGCCCGCCTGTCTTGCGGATGCACGAACGACGGGTGGACGGCCGAAGGTAACGTAGGTTGGTTCTCGAAGATAGTTCGTTCTCGTATGTCTTGCTATCGGTGTCGAGTTAAGGAAAAAAAATACGTTACAAATTATAATCGCCAGCCAATTCCAATCTGATACTGAATTATCAATTGATTGTTTGAATAATCTTTTCTTTAAATGTTGCTTAACGGTGATTCTTATTTAATACCAAATTGGATTTTTGTCGTTTTCTGTATTTCTTAGAACAATTATAAAAGATTACAAAAAATTATCTCTAGAAATGAGAAACATGATGAGTTAATTGACCTGTTCAAATTCCATTTTGCTTGACGTACCTCGTATTACGCTGAGGTACACCGCACAGAGTTTAAACCGAAAACGTAATGAATCTTGAAGTCCCGTAAAAACTATGAACTGTAATGATACATTCTGTCGAAATGAAACTGGATTATGATACTTCTACAAAAACATAGTAGTATCACTTAGAACATCGTAAGACTTTGAAGAATCGAATAGATCGAATTATTATGTAAAACGTGCCAACTGAAGTTTATCAGTCAATTTTAATTTTTATGTAACAGAGCTAACTTCACTCGGTAGGTTTATCGTCAATGATTCTATGATAATAGATACTTACATGTATCGTAGGTTATATATTGAACTGTCACATGGATATTATGAATAACTGGACCAAGGAATGTTCTACATACTCATTTTCAGTCCTATAACGATTTCTATCCCCATAATAAAATCAACAATAAAATTTCATTACCAGTAAAATATTTTCCTTCCAATATCTAATTTAAAAAAAATGCAGAATTAGATAATTTTACACAAATTTTATTCTCAATTTCTCAATTTCTTTCTCAGCGATATGCACCTCTCTCTGGATACCCATATAGGTACAATATCAGTTTCCCGATTCGTTGTAATTCCTAACCCCAGAGCGATTCAGGGAACGAGCCAGCACCCCTGGCTGCGGCGCGGAACAAAAGAAATAAACGAGCGAGCGGTATGTGCGTGACGTTGTTATATAAGTGCGTGCAAACAACGATGTAGCAGGTTTTCGCGTAAAGGGCGTCACAAGCTATCCCCGGCGTCGAAGCTGCGAATCTGATACGAATGATTTTCGCATCTATTCGCATCGTTCGACATCCCCCCGCGAGTAGCTTACTACTTGTGCTCTTACGGCATGTCGTGGCATTCTGACGTCAAAATTATAAATATTTGTTTTCAAATGTAAGAAGTAGTAAAATAATTCTTTTTTACAAATATTACATATCGAGCAATAAATTATTTATACGTAATATTAGATATATTATAAAATTGTCAGTCTTCTCTTTAAAATCTATAATATCAAGTACATATACACCGACTGTACAATGCTTAGTCGGCATCTGACAGTCACGTATAAAATTCTTTTTTACAAATATTATATATCGAGCAATAAATTATTTATACGTAATATTAGATATATTATAAAATTGTCAGTCTTCTCTTTAAAATCTATAATATCAAGTACATATACACCGACTGTACAATGCTTAGTCGGCATCTGACAGTCACGTATAAAATTCTTTTTTACAAATATTATATATCGAGCAATAAATTATTTATACGTAATATTAGATATATTATAAAATTGTCAGTCTTCTCTTTAAAATCTATAATATCAAGTACATATACACCGACTGTACAATGCTTAGTCGGCATCTGACAGTCACGTATAAAATTCTTTTTTACAAATATTATATATCGAGCAATAAATTATTTATACGTAATATTAGATATATTATAAAATTGTCAGTCTTCTCTTTAAAATCTATAATATCAAGTACATATGCACAGACAGTACAATGCTTGGTCGGCATCTGACAGTCACGTATAAAATTCGAGGTAGGACACGTATTGGACGATTTTCCGAACCCTCAAAAAGTTCCGCCCAAGAAGCTACGTTTTGTAAGCAACGTGCGTGCCTCCCCGCTTGCTTGCTTGCTTTCCACAGTCAGCTCGTGGAATCCAAGTGTGGAAAGCTCGCTTCGCATCCTGCATTCGCGGCATCCCCTACCATTCACTTCTCAGGCGCTTCTCCAGACAAATCGAGTCGCTTCTTTTTTCTTGAGAAGATCCAATTTGTTCTTGAGACCGTCATCGACTCGAGCCCCTGCGCATCAATCATGGGAATGTCGGGATGCTGCGAGAAAGACTCGAATATATTTTGTCAGACGTCTTCATGACGCTTGTCACCTTCAGTGCAATATATGAGGAATATTATCTTGGCGGAAACACGTCGTAAAAGAATCATCTTGAGAAACGGGCGATCTAACGTATTTCATTTGTCACGGTTAATTATAAAATTTATACTTTTACGAAAAATAGAACCTGGGGTATCATTCTTATGATTGGAAAGAAATGCCTGCTTTAATGATTGCATTGTTTTGTTAAATTGAACAAATTTTTTCAAGGAGTGAGATCGATATAAAAGATACCACAGCAAAGGCTGATAAGAACGTGAAAATCACTGGTGAAGATTTTAATTTAATTTAATTTTCCTTATGTCTTGTTTCTAATAGCCAAAGAGATTCAGCCATTTCTAACGTTAAATATTACGAATTCAGGAAATTCGTAGGGGTCAATCTTGTACAAAAATCAACGATTCGCTTGTTCGAGGTTTCCGTCGTAGGGCTGGTTGTATGGTATACATGATGAACTTTGTAGATAAACAAGCCGCAAATTGAAACTTGCAATTTGCTTCCTCCGAATCGTAGGCAGTGTACGAATATGGGGAAGCATTTTCATTTTTTCTTAATCTTTGGCTTCCTCATAGATGAATCTTCATTTATTACCGAACCGCGAAAATTGCGAATTAAAGTCAACGAAGGGATTACAGAGCTGCGGATGCCTGCAAAATTTAGGGGCTGTAGCTGAAACCGTTCTCGAGTTATACACGTTTGAATTTTGGGAGGCTATTACACATACATCAGGACATTTTCTTCAAATGTGTTTTCTCGACGTTTTGGCACATTCTCAACACGGTGACATGAAGATCTCGGCAAAAAAGTTTTCCACCGTCACGTAGCTATGAGGAAGCAAAAGCCTCTAAATTTTTCTTATATCGCTGCCGAATTCATTTATCGGCTAATATGGTAAGAGTAATGTTACTTGACTCAATACGTAGTTACTTGAAAGGAGGGTAGTAGTAGTGTCAACGATAGTCGCGTCAGTGTCGATGGTAGTGAAACGAAACGGGGGTCCGTTCGAGCGGAAAGTCGGAACGAATATGAAAGTGACGGGCTGTAATCCAGGGGAAATTTATCTGACCTTTCGCTTACCCCCGCGTTGACCTGGAACCACGAATACCGGGCCCTCCGAACGAACAGATAACGTATCGCAGCTCGCGCCCAATGAAGACCCCCATTTGTTTTATCCTCGCACGCATATATTACGCCTTGCCTGACCAGGGAGATTGATATATGTATAAGCCATTTGGTATGACCTTTCCAGTCCATAGAAAAAAAGGGGACCATCGTTAATTAATTCGGCCTGGGTGAAGTCTTCCAGACCTATTTCTTTTCCACGTGACGACTATGCCACAAGAATGGTAAACGTTATCGGAACAATTTTCCACTAATGAATTGCGAAAATTCAGTTGGAAATTCGAACATTTTCTTAAGTATTTATTTGGCATTTTACAGCTAGCCCAGCAATTGTATTTTTATAATACAGTTACGTAATGGCCATACAAGTATTCAATCAATTTGTTCATGTGGTGATGGTACATGGGTGGTAAATAGTCCGCATTCCCATTCTGTACATCGAGTGTGATTCCGTCCATCATTGCACCCAACCCGCATATCCAGAAACGATACCAAAATCTTATCACCCATGAATGATAAACGTATGAATAGTGGCACTACGTGTTTTAACACTCGTATGACCCTTTTATGATTATTATGATACCAGTTATCAATCAATTTGTGTGTGTGGTATTGCTTTGTAACCAGAGTTATCGTTTAATAAAAGAGTAAAAGTCGTAAATGCTTGCAAATGCCACTTGATTCTATCCAATGCATTATTTTTAGCATCAGGTACCACGGGAAGGTATGCAAAAATATTCTGATTTTCTGCTTTTATGTATGACGCCGGAAAGTTCTCTCGAGTATTACCTCATTCTCGCTTACATAACCGTGCTTGCATAGTGATGTAATAATCACTCACTACCCCGTTTATCACAGACTTCCTACCCTTCATCCGCATGATCCATATTGATTTATTCTCATAATTCTATGTTTGCGCAATTCATCTAATTCATCGAGTATACTTATAAAGGCATTCAACATAAATTTTGTTAACGTATACTTAACCCCTTAGTCCTCGTACGTAATGGCTACTTACTGAATTACTTACTACTTACGACTTCCACTGCTTACTAAAACGTAGCCATTTAGTATCAAACGTAAGTCTTACTCTATAGATATATTATATCGATAATGAATACGAGTAAAAAACACGTGGTTTTTCGTCAGTTTGACATAATTTTGGAAAATTTAGATTTGAGGAATATTCAAAATTTTCTGAAAAATTTATACCCGGGTATCATAATTACGTAATTAAATTGTATAATTAATGACACGTATACCCCGCAAGGACCAGCTAACATTATTATGCCGTGTATCGTGAAAGAGGGTGATATCAATGGCAGCACGTGCTCTATCGTAACATTAGATAACCACTCTTTCCAATATAGGTACAATAAGTTGTAAAGTAATTCTATCACGGACCGCCAATACGTTACCCCAAAGAAAAGCTACGATTCCATCGAACTCATTTGTCTTTCGAAATTCCCGAGGACAGTTTCGGTACGCGGTAAAACGGAAGAAGGGACGCCCTTTGTCCCGAGTCCCCGTGTGTAACGATCTTCGTCAATCGTAGAATCAACGTCCGTCGGTCTTAGGAATCTATTTAAGAACGAAGCATCGGGACAGGCCGATATCATAAAAGCATTACGGTCATATACAACCAGTGTTTTGGTACACAGTATTTCTTTTTCAGCCGTGAGCCACTCGAGCGTCACAAATGCCTATACAAACTTACATAAATAGCGCGTACTCGGATCCGTTACGATGACAATGATCAGCGTATTGTGACGGCAATGCCACGTGGCCAAAACGCCCAAATTGTGTTTTTCGTAAGCGGTCGAGTAGCCGGGGGGCGTGGAAGTCTGGTACAGGTCTGCTAGGGGGTTGGCAGAGGGTTGGCAGCTCGTAGTAAGTCTACCAGGGAACGATGACAAAACGTGCCTCCGCGTCCCGTGTCTCCCAGTCCTATCGCAGGAATCACTCACGCAACTCCTAGTGACAAGAACACCCATGAACGCCTGCACAAAAGCGTCACTCAGGCTTAGGACGAGAGAGACTCCGGATCTAGATGTTATCTGAGACCGAGAGCAGCCGACGCGCTCCTGCCTTACCGTTACCTAATTATTCCTATGGAATTGGAATTGATCTCTGACATTCAATTACCCACGCCACTCCCGCAGTCTCGGTCGATCGCCGGCACGGCTGTTCGTTCGCTCGATCTTCGCTTCGATGTCCGCGTCAAATCGAGCAATCTGACATTTTTTTTCCCTTCCGCGAGTCGCCGTCATCGCGACGCCTACATGAGCTCTGCCCACGTGAGAGCAGATCAGCTGCTTCCCAACAAAACCATCGCACCCCAAAGAGTACGTTACCCCGACCGTTCTTGATCCACCCTGAACCATCGTTGATCCCATCACGTTTCCTTCTTCTCATCAGTTTCTAAATATAACGGAAAGAAGGTTCCCTGCTCGCTCGGGTCATACGATTCGTTGATAAATTAGAAGCGACGTTCGACCGTCGAACAAGAATAATGACGCGACGGATGGATACATACGAAAGAGGCCACAGTTGAGAAACACGAAGAAAGAGAAAATTGCAGAGGAGTTTGATGCACACCTCGCAGCGGACGCTACTGTGCGCGATGGTGGATGGGCAGGAGGGGCGACTGCCTGATGTATTGGATAGATGGGCTGTATGGGTTGGAGAGGATGCATAGTAGGTTGCATAGTAGGTTGCCATAAGAGAGGGACGAGGTCTATAGATGGAAGTACTGTTGCCGTATATAGCCTGGCTCCGAGGTTGGTATCGACATTCAGCGTAACGCGCTGCCCTCGCCGAGAGCCGATGCGTCTATACTGGCCATATTGGCAGCGGCCTCTGTGTGGACATACAGGCAAGGCTGCGGCTGACGCCGGACGGCCAGGCTCCCGGGTATCTATCGGATAATTAGCCGGTGATTACGTGGCAGTCATTCAGGCGGATATCAGCGCCCTCGGCCCTCGCTCCGGCTCTCGGGTTCGCTCTCACCCTCGTGCCCGTCCTCGTCGGAAGCTGCGGGACAGAAGGGCACGGCCAGGGGTTACGGAGGAGGACCAGTAACGTTCCTCTGCTCAACTCGACGTACGCTCCCTCTGGACCCACCCGCACTTCCTGCATCTCGTTACTGACGCCCAATGCACTGCTGGCTCGCATTATAGTCCGTAGCTACCACAATGTTCGATATACCTATGCCGGCCTGCGCCCTCCTGCCGCCGACGGCTCCGCCAAACAACCTCATTATCATTCGATTCACGGTAATAGAGACCCGATTTCGTGCCACTAAAGGGAATCGCTTACAGGCCCGGATGCGCTCTTTAAATTGGACGCAGCCAGTGCCGAGGCTCCGATCCAACGGAACTCCTCGCTCTAATTTGATCCGGCAAGAAGGTAGGAGTGATCGAAGTCGCGAAGCGTGAGGCTGGAAAGTCCTCGTGGATCGGAATAGGGATCAGAGATCTATGAAATTACGAAGCGCCAGAGGATCGTACGTGGGACGAACGGCAGAAAAGTGACGACCGATTTTACTAGGATACTATGGAACTCGACTTAATATCCAGATAAATTAGTATCTATTACCTGAATACGCGTTACTTGCGTATACACAAAAATCATTGCATTAACGAATACAGCGGAACTGTATCCAGACATAAAAATATCCTCACGTCGATGATTCCGAACGGGTTCTCCATACAAAAACGACAGATCCATCTCAATCCAAGGAACAGCATCCGAAGTGTAAAAAATAATACGGCGTATTTAACTAATTTAGCGCCGAGCGCGTAACGCGGAGACTTTAAAGAGTCAGAACAGAAAGTTCAATGTAATCAGCGAAGTTAATTGAAGGTTTTCAACGGGGCACGGGGCTCTGAAGTGCGTTCCCATTGGGGTCGCGTAGATGCAGACGAAACGATTGAGTCATTCACTGGAATAAAAACACAACAAACTGTGTACCCCGTGACGTCACGAGCAGAAGGCATTCAGATTGAAGAGCGCTCGATGACTCTTGAGATTTGTATTGCCATTAATAACGAGGGGGAGCGGAAGAGCCAGCGAGGTTCGCACAGCGTACCGACGTACACCGTTCCATGTTCCGCACGAACCACGTTCCACGTTCCACGTTCCACGTTTTCCACGCTCGACGTTCCGGCCTGTGTACGACGCTCTGCCCCACGGCCTTGTAACGTTGGCGACGTGGTGTTGCGCGTGCGAGAGATGCCTATTCGTGGCGGCCGCCGTCTCACCCCCTATCAGCCTATACTCCTCGGTACAACCCCATCCCTGGTCCATCCACCATCCACCATACACCCAACACTCACCCGCAAATATAATTACTGCCGTTTAAGCCGCTTCCATTGTGTGCCGAACGCTTGACTTGTTCGACGTCGCGTACACCGCCGTCACGCTTCCCGAACGCTATTGTTCCTGAAATCGATGCTACGCGGATACGGGCTGACGGACTCGCGCGTCAAATTTTTCTTGTCGATCCGACTGTTGTCGTACTCGGCCTTCGCCGTACTACTCGACCGTCCTC
Organism: Cephus cinctus; assembly: GCF_000341935.2. Taxonomy (NCBI): domain Eukaryota; kingdom Metazoa; phylum Arthropoda; class Insecta; order Hymenoptera; family Cephidae; genus Cephus; species Cephus cinctus. The sequence goes on from NW_014333474.1 coordinate 164,355, forward strand.
CTTCACTTTTTCATGCTAGACGCACTCCACTCCCGACTCATTACTTATCACTATTCACAACTCACCAATGTAATGTCATTTGCGAATATTTCTGACGGCTACTGCCACATTCATGATTTTGCTTGACTTTGTATTATTATGTATAAACGTGTAGCTTTAGTCAGACGTCTGTATGATTTTACTGAATGGATTTCTCGTTATCATTACTGGGACTCACTTGTGTGGTACTAGAGGTGATTAATTGTCTTTCGGTGAATCATGAAAAAACCTATTACTTTTTTTATATTTCTTTCATCAGACTCTTGTTAAAGTTTTGAGATTTATTTCTTAATGATAAAGATAGAAAGATGGGGAAATTCAGAGGGTGGAGGTATGTCGGTTTGGTATCTTTTTTTCTATCGATATAAGACTTTGCAAGCAGTGGCGGCTCGTAGGTAAAATTAGTGGGGGTGCTGCTCGAAAAAAATTTTAGCTTTTCTTTTAAAATTTTGCAAAAAGATACAAACATGGGTAAAAAGAAAAATTATTCAGAAACTTTATGAAATACTAACAAGTATAAAGAAAGATTTAAAGAAAAAAGGACTCGGTATGTTAAATGTTATCGATAGTATCAAGTGGAAACAGGGGGTGCTGCAGTTCCACAGCGCTTATATGGGAGCCGGCACTGTTTCCAAGGTTGGCAATATGTTCCCAACCGACGGCAGAAGTAAAGACGACTAAGCTTCGCAAGATGGAAGACGTGTTTTCGTAGTTGCTATGGTGTTCTTTCTTTTTTTTTTCAAGTATCAGGTCCAAAATCATATTAAAGTATTGAGGGCTTCGCGTGATCTGAGATTGGATAAATAAAATACTTTTAAGACTAATCCGCAAAGGGCAAAACTGTGTAAAAAGAAAGTGAAACGACTATGGACAGAAGGGTGATATCAAGCGAGAATCACCCCTTGATCTGTTGCCATTTCGATTCTTTTCCCCCAGGGAATTATAGCCTTTGGAATTTAATTATTTGCCTTTTAAAATCACAAAAATTTTCACGTTGCAACACAGTTACAGTACGCAGTTTATGTAATGTGAAATAATTTTTAGCACCTATCTTGACAGCAATACTAGGTATAAGTTGTAAATTTTAGAAGAAAAATAGATTTTAATACACAGTACTACAAAATATGTATTGGAAGACTCATCGACAAAATACCTTAGCTTTCAACCTGCTATTTTCTTACTAAAACTTTTGAATAATACTTGTGTATCCAATTTCTCTCAGCGAGAAGGTATATCATTTTTGAAAGGAGTATGCAAATTTTTCGGTACAACCGTACGTATAAAGTGATATTATAAAGCGTTTATGTATATACGTTCGCTATGAAATTAGTCTTATCAATGAACATAAATCCGAAAGTTGGATATACAGTTTATGTTCTTTTATATTTCTTCTATCATATTTCCTTATGTGTATATTTTTTTTACAAGTATCAGACAATTGTGTGCAGACTCACATGAGTATCAAAGATTGAATTTCGAATGTCAATACGTCGATGAAAGAAGTCACTAATCGTTTTGGTAAATGGTAATTAATTGCTGTAATTTATTTTTGATTCGAATCAGTTAATCATAATATTGGGACTATTGATGTTCACGTATATAATCCCTTTTACATATTACAGTCGTTTAAATAAAAAGCTCGTTCTCAAGTTATCATAAAATGTAATTAAGCTATATTATTAAATGTAATTAATCACTAAAATTTATAATTTTTTAACATCTCTTCTACTCACATCTTTACCATATAATTTAATAATTGTTAAAAGTTGCCATCGTCGTTGCTGCTTGTTTATTATAAACTTATGTTAATTAATAAATGTATTAAATATCGGAAATCTCATATTAATCCACATTTATCAGAAATATGAAAAGATGCAAGCATCGCACGTGTTTCACAGTATAATGAAGTCAATGGGCATTTGGTTTATTATTATGTCAAATATAAATTAATTATAATTATCGAATGGGACGACGAAAAGTATGTGGAAACATGGGTTCGTATTTCGCTAGCTGGGAAATCAACGAAGCGTTAGCAGTTCGCCGACGCCAAGGAGGATTCCCGCGCTTAGCTGCCGCTCGTTCACCTGATGGTTAATACCGGTTTCACGGCTTGATAACCCGAAGCGTGTAATTTTGCAGCAGCTCCGAGTTGGATAAGCACGCGGTTTTCTAGTTAACTGGACCACAAAATTCGTGAAGCCTATATAAGGGTTTTCGAGGAACGGGGCGATCAGTCGCCCTACGGAGCTCAGCCGCATAGCATCGCACGAATCGGACAAATCTAGTATTTTTGCGGTGTCTATCACTGGGGTGGTTTTATAATTTATACAAAAAAAAAATGTTACTTACATATTTATATATATCATACGTACAATCCTAAGAAGACTTTGGCGACGACCGGTGGGTATTTTTATTGCTTGCTTCTACATGGCTGCTGTTCGAATCTTTTGGCGTGAAAGAATTTGGCGAAACTTTCTCATTATGGATGTGCAAGTCAATCGAATCTTCTTGGGGAGTAATGGCCAAAGTTTTTTGGCTACGAGCGAATGTGATATTGGTAGGTACTGTCGCACTTAAAACTTGTATCTTTAGTGGATACGGTGTATTTGTCGTTGTTGTATATTGTAGATTAAATTTGCAATTGCTACTTACGATGCACGTGCGCTGAACTTAATGCGATAGATTTTTGTTGTGGAAGGAAGGCGTTTGCATATCATTTGAATGCCATTTGTAACGTTGCTTCACAGTAGAGCTCCAATATTTATACAGATATATTTATTAGCAGTATAGCCTGGCAAATTTTACAATTATTTTACATATTGAATAACCTTTTAAAAGTTACTTTGGTCACGTGTATGAAAATTCTAAAGTCTTCGTATAAAATGTTAACAATAGTGTTTATAGATTAATTATTTAATTATTTTTAAGAAACATATATATTACATAGCGTGGCATAATAAAGAAGTATTAATGTAAAATAATATGTCTCCTGTAAATTCCTAACGATTCGTTGAAAAGTAACGTTTTCAAGTTTTCTATTGAATATATTATTAAAAAAAAAAATATATAAATGATTTGGACGTAATTTTAACGATCACCCATCTCAAAATCAACGACAGTGTCACTCGTACTCTCAGTCACTTTCAGAATGAGAGACTCAACCAAGCCGAATCGCAGTACGCGTAATTATTGCTAAAGTGTGCTCATAATATTTGGCAGTACCAAAGGATCTCGTGGTACTTGAGTAGACAGGATTAGTAGCAGGGTCGAGTGTTTCAAGTTGAGATCCATTGGGCATAACGCGACCTTCCTGTCCTGTTGCCTTTCCTAGGGTCCTACCCAGCACAGTGGTTCAAGTGTTTAGATAGAGGAGCCGACTCAACGCCGAAAGAGCAAGTCGGGATGCAGAGGAGCTTTCTCTCCCGACTGAAGGATATAGGTGGGTAGATAGGAAGGTAGGTAAGTAGGTACGCAGGAAGGATGTTCGTCAAGTGCCATCAACTTAATTTGTTCCATGGAACAGCGAGTCGAGGCTGAAGCTCGGCTGCGAGCCTGAGCAGAAGCCTGAGCAGAAGCCTGAGCAGAAGCCTGAGCAGAAGCCTGAGTCTGAGTCTGGGCACGGGACGCGAGTGAAGAGAGCCAGGCCGGCATAATAAGCTTTGTGCACGACTGCCAGAGAGAGGATCCTCTAGCAGCTCCACCTCTTGCGAGAGAGCTCAAGAGCCTCCTCCTTCTCCTGTCTATATGCAAGCACCCGAAGAATCGAGGATCCCCTCGTACCAACTGAGTCATGGACTCGCGTGGTTCCTTCTCGAAAAATCACCAGCGTTCTCCGCATACCTAATTACGCTCCCGGTTGGCCCAGCAAGGACTCAGGATTCGCCGACCACACGAAGACACCGAGTGAAATCCCCTTGAGTTCGAAAAGGACGGGGACCTTAGACGGGGATGCTTCCTCGTCGCCATGTCGATTCGAAGGGGTGGGCCTCTCCCGTGGGAGTTGACGCTAGCACGTCACGCGTCTTTTCTCACGGTACTTCACTGCAGTGCCAGTCGATTTTTAGCGATTTTCGGACTCTGTCCATTGGATTTACGCGCTCTTGTTATTTTTATTTTTACTTCACAGTTTTCTCTCTCTCTCTCTTTTTTTTAATTTCTTCCTTATCCATCTTCTTTTGGCTTTTTGGTGCCTCGATAGATTTGCCTCTCATTGTCTCCGGCCTTACTGTAGCGATTCGGCCACTTGTTTCGGATCGTCTTATCCCTTTTCTCTTATCTCTGTTCTTCGCCCTTGAAAATGGAGTATCGACTACCCTTATGCGATAAAGCCTCCATTTTTGTTCAATGCGGAGAATCCGGGGATCCGAGGAGAGAGGAAGATGTGCTAAAGCATTTCTCAGTGCGGGAAGGGACCGATTCGGAATAGAAAATATAATCTGAATAAATCGTCGAGAGTTGACTCATTTCAATCTGAACGATGCTTCAACGAATGTTTGGAATACGAATATAATCCGCGAGGGTTATAGTACTCACGTCGTTCCCCTATGCCAAGGAAAGTGTCGAATACAATCAGTTCCGAAGGGTTAGTGAGAAACTTTCAACGATTGTTTCAAAAGTGCGCACTTATATATACGTCTCTTGATCGGACTACAGAAATATTACATTGTCACATCGGTCGTAAGAGAATAATCTTGAAGGACACGTATTTGTCGGAAATCAACAATAAAACTTTAAGCGAAAAATTGAAATTTTGTTAACTAACAAGAATAACTATGTATTCAAATAACAATATGCAATACACTGTTGAAATACTTTTCCGGCAATAGTAATATACAGAGAAAAAGATGTATCTTTAGAAACAACGGTAGTCATGGAATACTAGAAAATAAAGAAAAACACAGCCCATATTGAATGACACGTTGATTTTCATTGTCTAATAACGTCAGCATATTTGGACGATATCATTCAGCCGAAGGACTCCGATGTATGTGCAGTATCACTTTTTAACAGAATCAACGGCAAAAATCCGCCTCGGTCGGAGCCGCTCTCGTTGATTTCCTGTTTTCATATTCAATACGATCTGGTTGCCATTGTATTCATTGAAAACGAGTCAACCGCACGCAAGATGAGGAGCCGCGCGCTAGAACGAGAGTGGATCAAGGGGTGGGTCTGTTGGTTGGCTGGCTGGTTTGTTGGATGGATTGTTGGTAGCTACGTTGGTTGGTTGGTTGTTTGATTCGCTGGTTGGTCGGCTGGTTGGATGAGTGATAGTACCTACTGATTCCTACTCCAACTAATGAAAGGAAACCCGTTCCAAGGTTTAGCTAGTGGTTTAAAATCGATATGTCCTCTTTAGTACACGTTGCTATTCTACCAAACTTATAGGCAGCGTGCTACCCCCCCGAGCCACACTAAGGAATCTTTTAAGACTCGCATAGTTTGCCCAATGGGGGTTGTATCTCTTCAAATGATCTTCCATTACCTGGTACCTGCCTTGCGAACAAAGTTATTTTCGGCTCCTTTGACGGCGAACTCGATCCAGCCTTTCGCTTAGTGTTTTCGAAAGTTTGCTTTTGAAACGGGACGCTGGATGCTTTTGATTAGCGATTACTCGCCGCTGTTGCCGCCATTGATTCCTACAAGAACACTGCAAACAGATATGGCATTCTACGCTAAAAGATTGAAGCCGCAAGATATTGCAAAGCCTGACGAAACTTTTTCTATCTCAATATCTCTTAGTCGGTTTTAATCGAGATAGCAAATAAATGAGAACGTTTTATTTTAATAGTCACATTCCATATTTCCTCTTCCGTAAAATGTGGTTCAGCAATTATGCTAATTTACGTTTCCATGCATCATCATAAAAAAGATAAACTTTGACAAAGTTAGACGTCCTAGTCGATACAATCACAAATGCTGAAGCGCTTAGAATTGAATGTGTAATATTGGTTAGTTTAAAGTGACAGATCTGCTATTAACGTTTGAGAAATATACAATGGCACGTCTCGGATTCCATAAAACATGGCTTTTTCAATGTTATTCCTTCCGCCCGGAATCGTGGAATTTTCAGCTTCGCGAAAGGTCGTATTTCGTGGCGCGCTGTGTAGTTCGGAGTTCACGAGTATTCGGGTAATATCTGAATTATTACCGCAGCATTTGCATCGAAGCGAGCGCGCGGTATACCGAGGGTGGAGGATGGAGGTGGAATGGCTGGGGTCTCGCTAATGTATTGGATAGTACTGCAAGTTAGAACGAATGAACTTTGGATCAACTCTCTATATACTGTATTCCCCACTACGCGGCTCTCGGGCACGACGATTTCTATATATGTTTATTTATGCATAGTACAATTTTCATTGCGAGGAACAACTCGTGCACTGTTCCATGATTGGGCTGATTCGTATGATACATTGAGTCATACGTTATACTTTATATCATGAACTCTGCGAGCATCTGGCAAATTCTTTTGCGATAAATTTTTCAAAATTGTCGCCATTTCATTTTCTGTATGTTCATTGTTGAAGCAACTTGATTTGCTGCCTCATCGTTTCTACGCATATAATAAAGTTGAAACATACGTCAATGATAAGAGAAAATTGTAAGGAGGAAGAAAATGTTTAGTCATCATGGTGATGTAGCACTATCCAGTGATGGGCCAAATTTCTAGCGCCAATTCCTTAGCAAGTTGCATTACCATAAGTGATTACATATGATGTTAAATTATTATGTAAAGTGATACATGAAAAATGAATAGTTCCGTCAATTTTAAGACGATAATACGAGATTGAGATTTTTTTCTTCAATATATTTACACTGAATTATCTTTCATAATAATTTTCAAAATAAAGAAATTTCTTAATCATATCGAGAATACGTAAATTGTAATTTTAATTTGTTAATTTGAATTTCCAATTGGATCATTAAATTAGTCATTCATTTGTAACCAATTAGACAATCGATGTTGCTCACAATTAATAAAATGATGCAGGAGACACCTTATAAAGACATAAAAGGGTCCTAATGAATCCTAATAAAAGTATTAACTGACACAATGGACAATCGCATATTAAAATGCTACTATAAATTACAAATAAACAAGTGTCGTTACGTAATCATTGCATCCGTTCAATATTACCCTAAGCATTTTCATCGTTCACGTGTTAAATTATCATACACCGCCAACCTACATCAATTTGCACATTCGCAATCCTCACGCGGGAAGAGTCGCAGTCGAGCAAAATTCCGCCATTTTTTCCTCAACGGATAGACATGGACCAAGCAGAGTACTGGGGTACTCTCGCAAGGAGGGTGCGATAAACAAAGAAATGACTAACGCTGCTAGGGGATGAATTGAAGGAGGTGGCGGCGTAAAAGGAGAAGAAAGGAAGGAAGAGTAGGAGTAGCCGCAATGGTAGTAGTCCTTATGATACTGGCAGTAAGATTAGTATTGGTAAACAGCACGAGCAGCAGCAGCAGAAATTGTAGAGGGGCGAAGGTGAAGGAGACGGAGGTGGCGGCACCTGGGAGGAAAATACGGAAACGTAGAAAGGGGCAGTCCGCATACGCCACCCGATCCCGAGCCAGAATCTCCAGAGGTATTGTGGATGGACGGTGTTGAACGCAGATTCTCCAATGTTGAATGTGTAGGCGGATGGACTAGCGGACTGACGGAATGACAGACAGACAGATTGACGCTCAGGCGGACGGACGAGGGAACGCACGAAGGGTTGCTGGAGAACAGGATAGCTATATGTGTTCTGGCCTATATAGAGGGACCTACTACATAGGGTTATGTATGGGGTTGCTTTGGGTAGTGGTGGAATGGGGCGGAGCGATGCCGATAGGAGGGTTGCAACGGACGCTCGGGGTGTTTTTCGAAGGGTGGGTCGGTGCGCGGTTTCGTGCGCGTTGCGATGCCGCCACTGACGCCACCACGAATATCGCATACAGACACGGTTATACAGATTTATTTCTCTTGATTTTCAATGCTAGTCCATCAATGTACGCAGATACCGGTAATAATACTGTCAAGCCTCGACACACTTTAGTTTGGCGAAGCTCGTAAACTTTTGCCACCTTTGATATTTAGATTGTTAATTATTTGAGTGACAGTCGCTAACTAACTTTTTGAACGTGGTGACTATGTTTTGGAGCTTTTATGGGTCTTTCACTTTTTTTTTTGTTTTTTTTTTTGGTAAAGTTCGACGAAAGAGCATTTTTGATGGTCAAAGATATTTTTAGATTTCGACACTTATTGTATCTGAAGGGAAAATTAAAAAGCAATGCACTTAGAGTTATTACGAAGTAGCTCTAGTTGATTTTCATTGCTCCAATATGCAAAACGGATTACCAACTTGGAGCCGTTATAGTTTCGCTATCTACTCGTTGGACGTGATTTGAAGTGGGAATGAATAATAAGAACTAGGTATTATATTAACTAAAAGTTTTTTTTATAACAATTTTACGAATCTTTTTTATGGAATTTTTTAGTTATATTTTCAAAATTATATCATAACAAACTTTTAATGCTGTATTTAGATCAGTAGGAATATATGGGCACATACAATTTATTATACAAATATGGGTAATCAATTATTAAATTTATAGGGATTAACTAATTGGTAAACCTTGTATATATGGATTTATAGAAAAACTGTTACCAATTTTCATAATGTTAGAGCCGTCGTATGTATACGCTTCGATGACAATTAGATTAAATATGAATTTTAGAAAAACTATACGTACGTAACTATCGGCAATAACCATAGTAGAAGTAATAAAATCCTATATGATATTCAAAGCGAAACTGAGATGGATAATGGGTATAATAATTCTTTGTTATGGTACAATTGACAGTACTGTTACTCAGGATGATATAAATTTGTCACTTTCACTTCTGCCTAATGATTTCCATCTAACTACACGTGCACGCATTGCCCCCGTTCACTCTACTGGAAGAAACGTGAATGTCCTTTGCCTGTTCAATACGACGTTGAACGTTCACTTAATGGATATGTATTATTTGACGATAAAGATATATAGATTTTCTGTACTATAAATTATAGTTATAATTATCATAGTTGGAATTATATTTATGTGGCGGCTGGGTCCTATACGTTTCCCAAACCGTCATATTCGCGGAGGAACAAGTTCCTAAACGTTCATTTTTTCCGGTTGACCCGTCAACCTATTCTTTTGTTCAACGCCAACGAAAAAACACAACTAGGACTAGACGCGATCGCCACCGGTTGGGGGTATCCATACCTCGAGTAGTACCGAAAACCCAACCATTTCCTAGACGGTCACCGTACCCATCGTCTCCAAGGCCGCGAGGGCATCTTCAGGGCATGGACAGATCTGCCTCGGTTATCCAGTGGGTAGTAAAGGCCTGTGCTACTTTGACAAAGGTGGCCGACTTATCATCAAGGGTCGTCTCGCTGGTGCTTATTTAGGCATAGGTTGTGCCGTAGCGAGGTTCCCTGTTCTCTATACTGAAGTTGCTTGGTACTGAGATTGGTTAAAAAATGTCCGGGGTCATTTCACTATACATGTATGTGTCTGAAACGTCTTGTATCTCCTCGAATCGCCAAATGCACGATTTGCTATTCGCCCGAACCGTCGTTTGCCCGAATCACCGTTTGGACAATTCCGCCGTTTTAAGAAATCGAATATGTTCTTTAACACCTCGATGTGTCATGTACTGTTCAATGGAACAGATTGTAGTTGGGGCATAATTTCGCTCTAAATATTAATTTTCTAGCCTACCTAAATGCACGAGTTGAGTGTAGGCGACTTCACCCTGATAGCCCTTATCATTCTCTAAAACCAGGAGCGAGCATTACAATTCAAGGTCTGCCAGCCCAGGGTACCTAAAAAGATTTCGACATCGGTTTCAAAGGTATTTAGTTAGGTATGTTAAGTGGAATTTCCAATTTTCCATGTTACAGCATCCGTCCCAGTTGTCCTCAAGTCCTTATGGACGATCCGTTGATTAGCAGACTCGGATGGTTAATCTCAGACGGTTAGAAGGCTGAAGGGATTGCCTCTACACCGTCGTTCACCGTATTCCAGCATAAATAAATTGATCGCAGCCGATGCGTGATGGCGAATCTGTGTGCTCGACTCTCTTGCTCAATTACGCTTCCATCACCCAAAGGAACCTTTACGTCACTTCCGTGAGATGGTAAAAAAATGGTTCAAAGGAAATTCTTAAGATTCCGAACGCGAATTCAAGATCCTCGTGTATAGTCAGGAGACTGATGGATGCTTCTACACTTATATACGCGAGTACATGCATAAAAATGACAATGAGTCCAGATGCGACTCGAAACGATAAGAGAAACGACAGGGACGAAGAAGATGGCGCGAAAGAGTAAGGTGAAGTTCGGGGTAGAAGCAATGAAAAAATAGCGAGGGGGTTGGCAATGGCAGGGGATGAAAATCCAGGAAGGAGAAAGGGAATGAGAAAGAGACCAAGGGGAGGGAAAGAGACAGAAGGAGACGTGTAGTAGGCAGTAGTCGCGTTACTTCCGGTCGAGCGGTCGCTGCGCCTGGCAGCTGTGGAGTGGCAGGAGGATCGGGAGGGGTCGCACATCCACGCGCCCCTTTTGCGTAGCCCCGACACCCCCTATCAACCATATCGCCACATCAGTTCGTTCTCTAATTCGATTAGTTTAAATGGCATTAAAACAATCCTGTTGCGAATGCGTCTATTGCTGGCACTCCACGCTCGGCACGGCAAATGCAGCTGTTCTTCAGCCAACGTAATGCGGCCCTCGTGCCGACTGTCCCGAAGATTTTAATCCCGGTGCCTTGGTCTGGGATATTCGAGGAAATTTTAGGTACTCGTCCAATGTCCATGTGCACCCTCTTGATCTGCCAACTCAGAAGGAAACGCGGATGAGGATAGAACGAGGAAGGAGAGACTCCAGCCCAAAGCTATCGATGAGGATGAGCTATCGGTAAAGACGAACAAGGTCCTTCTTGGACGTCGACGAGAAGTCTCGCGGGTCACAGGAGAACCAGCGGACATATTTCTTTGTATCGACAGTAGGATAGGGTCGGATGTTGGACGAGCCTCTCGGCAGCGGCAGCGTAGACCATTAGCTTTCTGAGTTATGAGAGAAGTTCTAATACTCTAATAATCTAGCTGTTGATCGCTTAGCTGCAGCGCATATCTCATATCCCCCGCGGAGCAGCGCGACCGAAACTTTATTCGAGCCGATCAGCCACACGCCTCCCTTTCCACTCGCTATCCCTTGTACTTCCCTTGGTCCTGGCTGCTGCCTGCCCTTCACTAGTATGTGCCGGTTTCCCTTTCAGGGGATGCGTCTCGCGCGATGCGGTGCGTCGCGGCGGGGCAGGACGCCAGCAAGGCCGGGCAGGGCACGAGGCGGGACGCGGACGGGCGAGAAAGGGCGAGAAAGGGCGAGCCGAGGCGCGCCAAGTCAGTGTGAAATTCGGCAGCCCTTATTAAAGCCTACACCCTTATAATGCTGCTCTGCCGCTGCTGCTCCTGCTACCGCTGCCGACGACGCCGACGCTTTTGCCGTTCCTGCCGCCGACGTTGCTGACTCATCCTGGTCCGCTCGTCGGCCACATCACAAACACACGCAGCCACGCGAGCTGTAACTAAATTTAAAATTTTTACTTACTTCCAGGCTACTGCTCACCCTCGCTGTCATTACCCGCTGCAATCAGCGCTGCTATCCGCACGAACCTGCCTCCCCCCCCTTCCCTCTCCCTTAGCAGGATTGCCCATAACTGGATTAACTGCAGCTATTTGATAAACGACCGAAAGGGGAGTTTTTGGGGAAACGCGACGAAATTCGACGGACGAATAATGCGTTCGCTCCCCTTACTTTATTTTACCTCTTCTTAGGTGTTCAACGAGTCTGATTGTTGTGTTGACTTTATCACTGCATTTTCATGCTCTGCGTTACCGCGGAGCTGTGTACCTGCGAATATACGTAATCCCTTACGTGGGCGCAAAATGTGTGGCAGATTCGTTTTAGATTTTTTACTATTTTTTTTTTTAATCAATATATCAATAATAATTAGCATTAGCATTGTAAGTATCTCACGGTCACGAGATTCGACTAGGTGGTACACGTATCGATGGTGTCCCATTATTTTCACGTGACGTAATAGTCCTGATCGATATCCGAGAAGGTTAGGAGAGTTACAAGAGAAATATGTTTTTGCTAAGACACCTCGTACATCGTGTTTTTCTAGTGAAAGTTTCAAAGTCCGCAAAAGAAAAACTATAGCCCGGGATGTCCACTGCTTGTCCTTTTTTTTTCCTCACTCGCAGACCACTTTTTACCATTGCAAGTTTCTTCATGACTAAGGCGTAAATCAGCCGCGTTCTCGCACGGCTGTTACAAGTTGTAAGGATAAACGTATCCTGGTTATCCTGGACAACCGTGAGAAAAGGAGATAGAAAAGAAATTCGTTTCATTGTATACTATAGATATAAAAGTGCATATCCAGGTATGAGGAACTGCAATTGCAGCGTGACTGCACAGGTGAAATGGACAATTGAACCCTGAGCTTCCGGTTTCCGGCTTGCAAGCGGACTCTCAATCGTTCCAGTCGATTACGGAAGATTCTCACGGTGATGATGGCAATTGCCACTATACATATATATGTATATACCTATCCACTTTAGATTCTTCGTAATCGAGTCATAAAGATTCCGGAAATGTGCACCTGTGGACCAGCCTTAATCGCTAATGCAACGAACCTCTGAGAAGTCCAAAGGTCCCTTATTGTAATCGATGCGCGAAAAGAGCGGCGTGCTGTGCGGCACCTCGTGCGCTCATTAATTCTCAGGGTGCAGTTGAGCGGAACGGGATTGTAGAATACGCGGACGGTGGAATTTTCTCAGGAATCTTATTTATTATCCTACGGGGAACAATTGCAAACTAATTCTGCTCCCTTAATTACCGGCAAAAGAACAATAAGATTTAGTGCGCTTTTGTCTTGAGCAAAAATGAGAAATTACCTTACAGGTCAGTGGCGCTGGGAACATTTGTAAAACGGAGGACAGACTTGGTCTGCACATACTGAGTCCAACCGCCATTGTTCCTCGCAATGGCGATCTATTAAAAGCCTTGACGCGACATTACAATGGATAAATATGCCGTTATTAAATCAGCCCCATATCATTATTTTTCTGACCGCAATTGTACCCAATTGTACCAATTGATAATTTTTTAAATTTTCACTGGTCTTAGATAAGTCACAGTCAATTGTAATCGATATCAAAAGTTTTCGATGATTTAGTTTACAATTAATTTCTATCTTAATATCTTATTAATTTCTTATGGGAATTAGTGGTGTTAGACATGAAAATTTTATAGACCATTTATACATAAGAAATTGATTTTCTTTAATTGCCGATTAAAATATCGAAGATTAGGGTTTTGGTATCTAGTCGAAAAGCACCTAATGGTATTATTCAAGAAAAAGATCAATAAAGTCAGAAATGATATCCTGACATAGTGATACAGAAAAAAAGGCATGATAAGGAATGCCTAATGATAACGTATATATTATTATATAACTTGAAAATTAGGCAACGAATTTCAAAATTTGTTATTCTCTCATGTATTTAATTCCATTATTGAAAATCAGCCATCCGATTCATCGATAAAATTGCTTGATTAGAGCACACTGGGCTCAAACTCTCCTTCACACACAATTCGAGTCAGGTTTCGACTGCACTTGGTTCTCCTCGTAAAGGTAAACAGAAATCGCTGAAGCTCGTACGAGTTACGTTTACCGGTAAATTTCCGATGTCTCGATTGGCCCACGTTGTTCGTTGACATTACCTCTGGCAGTTTTCCAACGCTACGTGATTGGATATCCTCAAACAACGACACTCTTTCTGACAATATATCTTCGTCGATAAAAAATCAATGCTCATATCTCCAATACAGCAAGTTATCATAGTACCTATATTAACAGGTCTAAAACTCGGCAAAGATATTCAAAAAGTAACATTATATTCTGACCCAATTTCAATCGATAAAAAAACACTAGATATTTGACGAACGGCTGATTTGACGTGTACGTTAAACTGATTTATTGCCAGTAAAAAGATGTTAGAAAGTTTAGTGCGAAGGGGAAATCGCAAGAACGAGTGATCGCAAGTTCCGGGCCGGCTCATCAGCACGCGTCATCCCGTATTACGGATAACTATTCTTTCCGCTCGTTGCGAATCCCTATTGTGATCGAGCCCCTTTGGTAAGTGATACAGTTAGAGCCCCCTTGGTGCGCCCCGTGTCCTGATCCTGATGCAGGAAGGACACAGAGCATAGGACGCAGGTCGCCCTCTTTATTTCTCTCTCGTTCTACCTCTCGCCGTTTCCGTCATTGTGTCGCGCGACGAGCACAATGTCTCTCCGCTTCTCTGAAGGGAGATGAGCGCTTCCCTCGATCCCAGTTCCGGATTAAACTTTAATTGATTCAACTCCGTGGTCTGTAGTCAGCGAGGCGCACAGAAGAGGAGGGCACTCGGCTGCTTTCTACGGCAAAGGCAGCGGCAGTAACGGACCTGCTGAGGTAGATACTGAATTCTCTACCCGCCCTTGCCCCTCTTGCGAACCTCCGGCCAACTTTTTGCGGACCTCCTGCTTCAGGAAGCGCCCATTATTTTCTTCCTCGCAGCATCATTCGCTTTGACGTTTTGACATCGACAACATTTCGGGGTCCTAATGAATAGGCAGTTCACGTAGTGTTGATTATTTGGAATGCCTAAATATTGCTGCGTAAAGTTGGTCAAAAATTCAGAGGACCCGACTAGTTCGAGGAGTCGATGTCAGATCTTTTTACGAATCGTTCTTGAAACGGGAACGTCTACCTAATGTAGGATCGTCGTTCACCATCAGATCGTTAAGACCCCGAATTGTTCTTGGAGCTCGTGACAGCTGCCATGCTACTCACAGGGATTGGCCTGGAGAAGGCACCGGAGTCCGAACAACCGTTAGTCTATCGCATCACCAGAAGGGCTGGGTGTCCTTTGAGGAGAGCTCTGGAGTGAAGGTGAAAGGGTTCGGATTCGGTGACGGAACATCCGAAGATAGAAGCAGAGCACTCTTTTCAGATCGACGGAGGAGGCAGCCGAAGAAAAGGTTGCAAACGTTTTGGAGCTTTCCAGCTCGCATTCATTTTCGGGACATTAAGGTAGCTTATTTTGGTTTTCTTAAAGTTCGAGTCTAAGGACCTGATCTTACAGTGAAGCTATGAGTTACTATGGACTAAATATAGGGTCTGTATCATCTCAGGGAATTCCCAGCCAGTCAATCGGGGTGAGAATGACTGATTTCACAGTAAATAAGTAAAGTTGATCATAAATATAAAATTTGAAATTTTAGGCTTTCGCGGCCAATATTATCATCAATACTCATGGTTTACGGATGGAAGCCGCCTCTGTGTTCAGCTTCGTGCCGACGTTTCTCAAACGATACAGTATCGGAGCCTCCAAGGCCTGATCATGCAGACTGAAACGTTTGCAAAACATCGGCACGAAGCTGAACACAGACGCGGCTTCCGTCCGGAAATCATGAGTATTAAATTTAAAATTGTTATACAAGGTATCAAAATCATTATTATGTTTATATATTATGCTATAGTCTGATAAGATTTCATCTATATATCATTACTATTAAAAATAAGTGCTTGTATTAATATATTTGAATTGGAGTAAAAACGTAGAAAACAAAATACTGATCAATTGATCCTATAATATGAGCTAATTTGGCAGTGACGAGTGGGCCTTTTATACCCTTCGGGTTGGAATTAGTGTACGAATGGAAAATGCGATAGTAAAAGAAAGAAAAGTGCAGGAAAAACTGTACCAATCAGCAGTGGAAAATTTGTTAGGCAACTTGCGCCAATTCGTTTCTGCGATTCATGTGGCAGGGAAGAATCTTCTGGTAGAACTATCTGCAGCTGATACGTCAGTTCTGAATAATGATATATGTATTACATTATAGTGGATTGCAGGTATCGCAGTTACGTCGACACAGTTCATTCCGCTACGAACGTATCTATTGCATAATACGAACTGTATTATTTCTATAATATAAAAGTAGATATCTAGTCTCAGTCTAGAACTGGTATTATTACTGTACTAAAAAAAAATTATTAAAATATTTTAAATATTACGGTGAACGAGAATCACGAAAATGTATTATTACAAGGGTTTCTGCCAACTTATGTATATACATTACATAAATCCAATTGCCATGTCGCTTGGCGCTTCATCCGCATAACTCAAATGGGTGCACGGTGACGTATTGGACCCCGCCCGTGACTCTAGGAGACTCTCCACCGAAGAAAACTGCATTATGAATCCCGAGTAGCACAGACTCGTTCCGTGGAATCCTATAAAAAGCGGAGGAGCGAGAATCAAGGGCGAGAGAGGGGCTGCCTGTTAGAGGAGTAAGAGGAAGGGTGAATTATGGGGTACACGAGGGCACGGAAAAAGAAACGGGGCAGGAATAAGGGAGGTTGTGGTGAGCTACCTCGAAAGGGGTTGGCTGTAAAAATAGGGGATAGAATGCCCGGTAGTCTTTTATTTAGGTATAATTGGGAGGTCCGCGCAGAAAACAAAGAGCTACCCTGCTCGTGGCGCCACGACATTGCAGAACGAGTGAACATCAGAGACGGCTGCGGGAATCACATTATGCGCAACCCGCAAAATAAGTGAGAAAGGGCGGCGGCAGGCGGTTAACTTGATTCCTCCCTTCCAACCTTCCAACTTTCCATCCTTCCTTCTCCCTTGCCTTCCTTCGAGCTCTCTGCCTGCCTGCCTCCCTAAAACTCCGGTAAAGACTCGCTATGTAGGTAGGTCCCAACTTGATTGGATTTTATAGCTAACAAGAAAATTATATTCGAGATTGGATAGGTAATCACGTGAGGCATCATAGGTCGTATCCGCCTTCTGTCCTTTATGCTTTTCTCAATAATTTTTTGCGGTTATTTCGCCACTTTATTCCTAGACTTTTCTTTCGGATATTGATCATCGGTAATAACCGTCAGAAGTAGCAATGACTATCGTATAGTGCAAACGCGTGTACCTTTCATAACTTGTTACTGATCTTGGGTATTTAGTATTTTATGACAAGTAAAAAAATGGTTTATCTTTTTAAAACTGTCGTTGCAAGATTCACATAAAGAAAAGAGGAGGACGCCCATTTGAAATTTAATGGGAGTCAAGGGACAGAGGCACGCGACCGGAGACGCTCAGTAGGCACGTCGCGGCGTCGGGAACGTTAGGTCTTCCGTTTTCGTCAGAATAACTCGGTTTGGGTCGTGATTGTCATGCTTGCAACATGTACCGGGTCGCAGGTTACAGTCCATTAAGTCTCGTGTCCATTACAATAAGGACGTTTCATTCCGGATCGACATGGTGGGTAACCGCTATTACAAAGCCAATGAGCCACGATCGACCATCCGATCGTTTTCCCATTCCACAGGCGACAATTCACCACGTGATTACCAACTGGTTAGCAAAGACGCATGTTCAGAAACAGTCGACGTCACTCAATATAAATAATGATGAAATTTTTCATAAATTTACATCCAACGCGTTTAACATTGTCTCGCAACTGTTGATTACGGTTTATTAATTATTTTCAGATTTTTCTTTCAAAGATTTAATGGTATTGACGTATCTAATGGCTCTGACGTATCGAAACTCATAAAGGTATTTCGGATCGGTTGAAATATCCTTTTGATATATATTAACCCAACATTGCATGCACTTCGCTTTCATTTTATCGCATCGAGAATTTGATAAAGACGGCCGGTGGCTGCGTGACTCGATGCTTTATTATAGGCAATAGAAAAGTATGGATGGTTCCTAGGTGGTCCGATGGCTGGGTGAATGATGGGTGGATGGCGAAAGCTGGTCGGGTATATTACCAGAGTTATGACGGGCTCCGACCCTGCCCGCGGTCCCGTACTACGCGAGCGGCTGTCGCTATAATCTGTTTATAAAACAATTTGCGGCGCAAGTGATGCGTGAGATACAATATATCTGCAAACATTGTTAGCATCGGCTCGATGAGGATTGCGGCGCAAAGGGGCCGCGGATGGACGCGGTGGGTTCGCGTCATCGCTCGATCCGCAATTCGCCCTTCGAGATTCGATAACGACGCTCGGTCGGAAGGGACGCTTTCTTCCCTAAAAGTCATCGCTACCGTTCTGACAAAAGATCGTTTGACGACACAGGTCGACATATGGGTCTGCTATATTTATCATTGTAGACCCTACTACGGAGTGTTTTAGTCTCATGTTGCTGATGCATTTGACTTAATTGTAAATATACAATGAGTTGTACGACGAGAAAATAACGGATACCTTCTGCGAATGGTTCGATATATATTTTATGATATACACACAATGCGGACATGGTATGCAATTTTTTTCCCACAGCCAATTTATTTCGCGATTTCTTTTACGAAGAATACTTATACAACTATTAACTTTGAATCCATGAAAGTGCAGCGTTACTCTGTCGATATTCTACGAGGAGAATTCGTGATGGGATTTCATGAAAAATTTCGAGATATTTATTGAACTGATGGACGCGCAACGAAAGAGCTCGAGACAGCTGTTTCTCAAACGTGATTCATTTTTTTAATTAATCGGATCCCAAATTTCGTTTATTACCACCGATTATCTTACGTACCGGTGAACATATTTTTTCGAACGTAAAACACGAATAGAGTAAAACATCAACACCCGACGGTCTGCTGGCTGATGATGGATAAAATGCACGTCACAGCGGCCCCTCTTTCTCTTCTCTTCCCTTCCGTCACTCTTTCGCTATTCTTGCCAGCACGCCCATCTATGCCCTCCTCCCCCCCCTCTTCCCCCCCTTGTCCAACGCTTTGGTCACTGCAACGTTGCACTGGTTCTGCGTGACGCTACACTTTACGCAACAGTAATTTTATCGTTATTTTTATAAATTGGATACCAGTTAACGCTCCAGGTATCGCGCTCGTCGGATTACAACTTTTAGTAACGTTTTAAAGTTCTCTGGCACGTCCCTATGGGCTGACACATGCATCGCTTTGTGCTGCTTACCGTGCCAAAATGAAAATGCCTCCGACAGATGACCAATGCACGCATTCCGGTCAAGATACACGAGCTTGATATACGTATGTACATATACATACAGGACTTTACATAAGTTACGAAATTTAGTATGAACAGAGTAAGCATATAGTGAGGATAAATCGGGAAACATGGAATCGGGTAGGTGCCACTTTTTTTTTGCACTACTCTTATTAAAATATCCTCGGAGTAAGTACCTGTATCTGTCATCAGTGTTCAACTGCATTTCGACAGAGATGCTAAAATGATGCTAAAATTATCAATGAACCAAGGACTTAATCTTGTCCGACCCGCAGATGATGAGAGACACCTATTTCAATAATTTTGTTCGCACGCGAATTTGCATTAATTTCGCACCGAACGATTGACAGGACTTAATACTGAGAATCATGTAGATTTCTCTTAGCCATATCATCGTCGCCCCTTTGGTCGCAGCTCGCGTGATACGCAATGCCACGCGCCACGCGGGCGAAGCGTCGCGCCGTCCAAAAAGTAAGTAGGTTTTTATTAAAGCGCAGCGAACGGATCGTGCCGGGTAGATGAAAGGGAGAGGCCAAGCTCATTGGTGGAGGTGACAAGGGTAGGTCCGATCCCGCGCTCTTAGGCCGACTAAAGTGGGTGGCTCGGCTTGGCTCGGCTTGGCTCGGCTTGGCTCGGACCGACTAGTGCCACAGGGTGAGTTCTCTTCCTCCGGGCTCTCCGTAGGGGTGCAGGGCTGAAGGCACGTGACCGCTCGTGCCGCAGCAGGAGGGTCCATGGAAGAACGGAGTTATGGACGAACGGGCAGAGGAGCGGCCGGATTGACGGACGATCGGTCGCTCGAATGGCATCATCATCCGATGGCGCAACGAACGGACTCGACACCCGGACCCTTCCGCTATACTCTGGCTCCACCTCTTCTTCATCGGGTGTCTGGTCCTTCGCAAGCGATCTGGCTCGTTCCTCGTACCCCAAACGAAGCCTCGAGCGCTCTCACAGAACTGCCATGTAATTCGATTCGATATCCAGAATTAAAGTTATGATTCCATTACAATAATATACAGGCAGGTCTTACTATGATGGCCGGCACGTGGCAGCAGTTGTGCCAATTATAATGCGCGATTTGATACAGAGCTCGCTGTCAGACTTGGACGACTTAATTCCTCGATTCTTCCGCTCGAATGCACTATGGTTCGTTTTTTATTCTTTGTATCTTTTAACTTCACTACTATCAATGCACCCTGAAACGACTTTGAGACACGATTTTCTATCTTTGTAGTAACTGATATTCATTGTGGTAAAGATTCTTTTATTTTGAAAATAGATATATATTGTATATATATATATATATATATATATATATATATATATATATATATATATATATACGTTTTCTGAAATTCTTCGATAGTTTCATCCCGAGGAAGAGAAACAAACATGGTGACCCGTTAAGAGAGGCAATCACTAAGGCAATCTCATATATCTCGAAGAACGAGTGCTTGAGAAGCGCCATTACTTCCTGATTCCGTACGTGCGAGTGAACGTCGAGCGACGATAATCGTTCTTAGTGAAGCACGAAACTTTCTACCGGAGTAAAATTTGTCAAGCTTGTTACAAGCAAAGGATCTCGGAATATGAAATTCTGACTTAGCTTTGCCTGCGAATATGGTCGATAAACTATTTTGCCTCGGTCTTTTCTCTTTCCTTGCGCTCGAACGGACGAAAGAAAATAAGGATCGATATTGATATTTTATTAAAATTCGACGAAGGAAAACTCATTGCCTGGTAACGACGCGTGTTTCTAGTCGTGTGGCGATTAATTCACACCCAATTCACAGACGATCTCCACCCTCCTGCCATAACCGGTTAAACGACGTTACGCACGCCGCCCGACGTACGCTGCACGTCGCACACGCTTGCTTCTACGGGACACCGTATAAACTCATCGATCGCTTCAAACCGATTTGCATTTCGTAATGACCTAGGTCCTCTGGCTGCCGTTCCAGTAACAACAGGGAAAATGGACTGCTCTGTGTTTCAACGTTATCGATGCTTCGATATTATCGACGTATAGTATACTGCGCACGGTTCGACGGATATAACATTGGGATTGCCTATGAAATTTATAGAAAATCGGGTGCATCAAATATGTTGTACGATTAGAAATTAAAATATGAAAAAAGGTTTACGCGTTTTGGAAATACTTGGTTTTATTAAATAGTATGTTCCTATAAACGAAAAATATGTATATATGGCAATCTGATTTTTAACCCTTCAGTAATATTTGCCCTGCGGCTTAGCTCGCACAAATACGTTTTTTTTTCATTTTCAGCAGCATTTTGAGAATAATTAGAATTTTATAAATATCAAGTTTTTATTACATAGAAAAGTTGATATCTCATTTCGTGACAGGCGCGTTACCAATGACGCCTGAACATCGCGCGCTACTAGTGGAGAGTCAATTGTGTTGCTTTGAGTTTTATCGTATTTTTTAATAGAGATTCATAGAAATGCATAGTGAAATGAGAAATTGAATTTTATGGCGAATAAAGAATGGATATATTCGAAAGAATGATTTTGGTGATTTATTTAAATTCCGTATTGAAGTATGCACAGGGATTATTCGGAGTAGGTATATTATCAGATATACGTGACCAAATTACTTTCATACGCAATAAAATGCATTCGTTTGTAAAGGAATGGTTTAAGCATCACCGAGAAAATTTTGGAGTAGCTTTTACTGAAAAATTGCATACAATTTTAGGCGGTTTTACAGTACAGACGGAATATCGAAAAATACATCACGCTATATTTTATTTAATCATACAATAGTAATAGAAATAATTTTCTTTTTATGACTGTCTGAAGGCAGGTAGTGAGTCGAGAAAATTAGGAAACAGTAATGTTATTGTTAGACACATTTGTATAGTTGTAGTTACTACATGGGTTATGTGCTCATTAAAAGCGCCAACTATTTGTGATTAGTTGGCGTTTGATAGTTGTGATAATTAGAAATTTTTTACTGTCGCAATAAATACCGCATAGTATCACATATCAATGATCAACTTAGTAATTTTGGCCACGTATATGATAAATCTTCTTATGTTACTTAAAAAAAATCATGATAAACATGGCTATCATTATTTTCCATAGAAAATTTAATTACGTAGTACATTTCAATATTGTATGTAAGTCCAATAGGAAATTAAATTTCGTATTTTGAAATCATACAGGTTTTAATTAATATTTAACAACCAATATACTATGGCTGCTTTCTGGCCAAAGATTTTTTTCATTCGCGTTTGGATTAGATTGGGAACATGTGGGTTATTAATTGTTCCATGCCGTGAAACCTATGAAAACAAAGCTCCTTTTGAATTGTGTATAATATAGAAGTACAGATACACGCTTATCACATTTTTTCATAATTTTCAAAAGACACCTCAGCGAATCATCATTTTTAATGAAATGCACTAAAGGGTGCGCGGATAAGTAACATCGTTAGTAGTCTTATTTACACAGGACTTGAGTATATACATTGAGGTCGATCCCGTCCACATTTTTTTACAGGAATACAGCAAGAGATGGTCCTAAGTTAGTTGTGATTTATTTTAATTGTGATTTTTTAAATTGTCATTTATTCCAACAAAAATTGAATTTTTTCCAAGTCGAAACAAATTCGATTTCAAATATATTGAAATAGGAACGAAATTTAAAAAAGACATGACTACTTGAATTTTCCAGTTATCATGCACCTAGAAGTATTTGCATACCACATCGTAGCAGTGCAGTAAGTCGCGTAGAAAGTTATTGCCGCTTACTAACAATACTGTATATCTATTAGGACAGGAGAAGATTTTAAACAGAATGCAATATAACCAATCTACATCCTCTCTGCATATAAAGAGGTCCGGTACCATCTACAGCAGGATCACGGTGGGTAGGACCAGTTGTAAAAACGAGATCTGCAAATCGACAGAGAAAAAAGATGAATTGCAGCATTCTCCGTAAAAGAACCGCAATATCGCGTATATTTACAGGCAACGTGCCGAGGGTAGGGGCTGCTTCTTGCGAGACCAAGACCCTCGGGCAACGCCGCTCAAAAAACATTCAAATTAATTCCGCCCCGGTGATTCCAATGATGGCGGCCAATGTTGTGCAACATAAGATGAGCCCCCGGCGCACGTACATGCTATCGTGCAGTATCGTATATAGATATAGCTCATGCTCTCTCCGTACGTGTGTCAATGTATGTACATGTGCGCGCGCGCCCGCGCGCCTTACCGACGCGGGCGCCGGGACGCTCCCCTTCTTCATGGTAGTAACAACGTTTCAGAAGAAAAACGGAGACTCCGAGGATCGAAAGGAGATTCCATGGGGCGCCCTACTTTGCATGTCTTTGCGAACCCGAGGAGGAAGGACGCCGAGCGTCGCGGCGTGCCGCGGTGAACCGGCAATACGTAGGACGGCGAGCGCAGAGCGCAGGACGCGGGACGCATGGAGAGAAATGATAATCCATTCGGCGGTCATAACACAGCACAGCACTGTAAAGCTCACCAGACAAGAAATACGGCCAACCGACCCCCTTTCTCTTACTGGCCCCGCGGCGAACTTACCCCTAGTTATATGCAAACCGCCATCATTCCCTCGGGCCAGTCATAAACTTACTGAATTATATTACGTGGATCACTCCCGTCCTCCCTTTTCCTTTATCGCCATTCCCTTTGCCCTCCGTTATACCCTCTCCTCAAACCGTATCTACTCAACCGCCAAGTCGTAACCAGATTCGGTACCCAGATTCATCTCCCAGTTACGTCAATGCCGGCACACTTTTCCATTCGTAGCTGTCCCTCCCTGCTGTTGTTTTTAATCATTGAAATATATAACGAAACATGAGAATCGTCAAAATTTTATCAATTGCTTTTACTTTAACAATGTCAAGCTTAATTGTACGGGTTACCTTATGTCAGTCGGTAGTACAAGGACGAGGGTGGTCGACTCGAGTCTATGATAGTTATAAATATATTTTTTGACGATTAAAGTCATAAAAATAAAAATCAGTCTCCATCGAGAGATTATCAAATTGAAAAATGAATTTTCAATCATTTTAACAAGTACTTTAAATTTGGTAAAATATTTTGTATCTCATATTTAATATGGGGCTTAATGTGTTTGTAGGTGAGTTTAATTAGGATCCTATGAATTGACGATACGTAAAGAATATCTCGTGTTACTGACGTCAATAATATTATACGGTCCCTATACGATTTTTGAATTTTACTGCAACACAATTTCTGCACACAGACGGGCAGATCGCATATATACAAGTTTTATGTAGCAGAAACGATAGGTACATTTGTTCAATATATCGTTGTGTTTTTGTTTTTAGTTCGACTTTATTTACGACCGGATAGTGAAGCCACAAATATGCGACGAGATCGGCCGACTCGTTTTGCGTTCGTTCGTTGATTCGTTCACTGGCTCAGTTGAATCATTTCGTATTGCTTTTATTTTGAAAATAATTTGTAGTCTCCGATGTCCCCTGCGTTTCATCGTCATGTATCCAGTCATTCCTGAATTCGGCTAATGAATTTGAGTTAATCGGTGACGATCGATTTATTCGTCTACTCATTGGAAATCGGAGATGATTTTCAATGGGAATTTCTAAGCTTCGTATGAATGAACAATCACACGTATTGTGATAACTTGATCACTTTTTTTTTTAATTTGAATTGACATAAAGAGAGCATCGGAAATTATGCAGGAATGAAAATCGATTTATTTTATTCTAATGCTTACTTTTTTACATGCGTATTACGGAAAAGTAACGTACGCATAATTGAAATATGCAGTACAGCGCCATTATTATATTGCGCCAACAATTTGCAATTGTTTTCTGTGACGGTACAATAATATAAATAACACTACAGTAAGTTTTAACAAAAGTTCTGTATATCGTTATAAATTCCTATTGCTGCATCTAAAATTTGCGATTTTCCGAATATTTGAAAATTGAAAGAATGATACTGCGCTTGTACACAAGGCTTCGCGGGGCTAATTGTAAGATCTCTTTTCACATTAGGCTGCCCAGCTTCTACTCCAGTCTTATATGGACCAAGATGGCATTTGCTTCTTATTTTCACAAATATCTATACTAAGAGATGTTAGAATATTCATTTTCTTCAAAATGGGATACTTACTCTATCATATTGTTTTTCTAATGGTTAAATATTATGTACCAATGGAAATTTCTTAGACGTACCACACGTGTAATTCCATCTATTCTTTATTCAAATTTCACTAATTCAAGCATGTATTCAGATTAGGTTATACAAAAATCATTCTTGATAATATCTATATTAGACTTCTAAACTTTTCTTGTTACCTTATTCTGAAGTCTCATTTTTTTTTCCTTACCAATAATCTATTAAGTTGGTACCACTTAAGATTTTCATATATTAGTATACAGCTAATGTTTTTCTTTAGTTAAAATCTCCTTTCATTCATTTCTAAGCCTGAGTATATTTTGATCATCTAAAAAATTGTCGTATTTAGCTCGAGCCTACTTTATGGCAACAATCACTACCATTTTCTATACTTGTACGTTACAGTATACACCAAAATTTAGGCGAACTTTGATTTGCGAACATGAGTGTCGATTAATTTCGTGCCGAAAGCCTATAAAGGAGTGCCAATTATCTTTTCCTATCGTAAACATAATGTAATCATGAGGGATAGCAATGAATTTCTTCTTTCCTTTTTTTTTTACCTAAATTCTCATTTTTTTCTTCAACACAGTAACGTCGTCGCGCGGCGTCCCGTAGCTCTCTCGCATAATAAATCTCGCAGAGATATTTGTCGGGAGGGTAGGAAGCATTTGTCTACGTTAAGGGGGTGAGCAGGGCGCCGACAACACGGGCGCCTCCATCTATCAGCGGCCTTGGCAAACACATCAATCCACGACTCACGCCACAACGGAGAATTTTAAGGGTGGGAAATGGACGCAGATCGAGAGTCAGATCGAACTTATTTAAATGCAGTCAAGTTATAGGTAGAAGTAAAGATCGCGGAAAATGGATCAATGACGGTCCCGAGGAACCCCTGAACCATCAAGGGGTTTCTCAAAAATTCAAACAACGTGCAACCCCACTAGGGGGATATGGCTGCAGAAAGATGAAACGCGCGAGAAATGAAATCGAAGGGTGCTACGAGGCACGCCGATCGCACACTCTGTTGCCGTTTAAACCGCGGAAGGGGAGGCTGGAATGTTTAGCATTTTCAGGGAGAGGGCTGGCCGTGCGTCCGCTGATCAGAGTGTAATTAGGCGGTGGTGCGTGGATAGGCACGTGCTGACAATTCATCGAGGGGCACCCCCTGCCCTTGTCAACTGTTCAACCAACTTCATGGTATCGTTCGCACGTGTTAAGCGTGTAAGACATTTTCTACGAGTTATTCGGCTGAACTCTCACCCAAGCAGGAGACGGTATTTGATATAAAAAGAGAAGGATGAACGATGGGTATAATTATTTCATGATAAGAGGAAGTCGCTGAATCCATGATAAAATCTGGGAGATGATAATAGCACTTGACCCTGGAACGATAAGGTGGCGTAACTCGGATACAAAAATGGTGTTCTTTCGTTTTAGGGTGAACTTCATCGTCAGAGTCCCTTTTTGCGCTTCTAGATGCATTCTTTCGTTTTTACGACTATACTGCAATTTTTGAAAAGTTCATCAATCTCTGCTTTGCTCATTTTTTGAACCTTGCGATATGGTCCGAAACTCCTATTTCATTTTTAAGCCGAGTCTTGAACGTGTCACGGTTGCTCGATAATACATACGTTTACATAGTCGAAATATATTTCATTAAAATTGAGATACGTTCAACTTGAGTCTCTGAAGATCTATAAATTACTTGATCCGCCACTGAAGATCAGGAAAAGATGTCAAAAAATGAATTATGTATTTTTTTTTTAACACGCGAAATATGTATGCAAAGTGTACCAATACCCATAGACTAAATATTCTAGCCGTCAGTACTGTTATGTTCCTACGAAAACTTTCGAATAATTTTCTTCTGTCTAATTTCACTCAGCTAAAAGGAGTTTCATGTTTGACATGGGTATATATACTTTCTTTTACAACTTTATGTATACCTATAATTAATATACTTGAAATGCATTGCGTCTGCATTCTCTGTATATTTGTACCTTTGATTTCCGCTTTCCCGTTATTCAATAAAGTTGCAGGGCAAAATGAGACAAGCTCCCACTCCAGCGTGTAATTCTCTGTTCGATCGGATAAGCGTTTGAGGAAAGATAGAGGAAAATCACCTGATAAGTAGGGTGACCTCGTATGGAACGCGTTCAACAGAGCAGCAATAGGGCAAGCGAGTGTGTGACCCTTACAGCTACCTATAGGTAGTCGTGCAGTCGTGCGCTACCAGTAGCGTCTCTTGTCTGCCAAGAGCGGCTGGTTGCTATAGAGACGCTTAGGCAACCTCATGGCAATGGGATGGGCAGGAGAGTCACGGGAGGGATAGAGCTGAGGACTACATGCCAAAGGGAATAGGGTGTAAAGCACAGGAGGTTGAAGGTGGTAGGATGCAGGTTGGTAGGAACACTAAACCACCCTAGTTCCCTCAGCCAACTTGCGCCATGCTCGCACGCGGTGCGACACCCGCCGCCACTTATCGGTAGCCTCGTTACGTCAGGGACCTTGGTAACAAGTCATTAGACAGTCGGGCCAGACTCACCAGCGAACCTCTTGCATCCTTCCCACCTTTGCACCCTTTCACGCTCTCACGTATTCGTATTTGCTTTCGCTGTGGTAGATCATTATTAGATTCTAGTTTATTTGATTTTCTGAAAAGTTGAACTTTATAGAAAAAGCACGCTCTCTTGTACCATAAGTTTGGGAGAGGTCACTCTTTTTTTATTTCTAAAGATAGGTCAGGTTAGGTTAGATTGTTCCTAATGTGGCAATTAGGTGATATTGATTTCATGGAGAATATGATTATGGCTGTTAAGTAATATATATGTTTTTATGCGTTTTTGAAAAACATTCAAGAAATTTATAGTTGTAGGATGAAATGACATATTTAGTCTCGCGTTTACACACCTATTATTGCACCCATAATGTTGCACTGGCGTAAATTCGCATTAGTGATTTTTAGCGACTCATATCATCAGTTAATTAAATAATTAATTAATTTTTATATTGTTACATATTGTTTAGGTATTAATACACGTATATACTTACCAATTTACTGAAGATATTGAATATTAGAAAATAATAAAATGTACCAAGTGGGATGAAATCTCATATAGCGCATAGTGAAAATGACTATAGATACGAGACTTGAAAGTTCACCGTGCCTAAGGAGATTTTGAAGCTGCAGGCTTCCCACAAGGATTTTCCCCAGACGATACTACGCCCACTTTGTGGAAAACCAAAATAACTTAATTAAAGAATTTCCATGAATTCAGCGGTTACCAAGAGGGATACATATTTATGATCTGATCGTTCCCGTGCAAGAAATTTGAATTGAACCAGCGAACTGAAAGCGGCCCCTTTCAAGTCCCTGGAAGCAGAGCTCCGAAGCTTTGGTTCATGGAAAGAAGTTTGTAATTCCTTGAAATATTTTTTACCTAACTAAATTAGACGATACGTCATTTAAATTGTGAGTAACAGTATCTACAGACCAAGAAAGTTATGACTTCATCGGAATAAATATAATCTTATAACATGATTTGTAGAATTTCAGAATTCGAATTCGTATACTATTTATTGAGAGTTTACTTTTCATTTACAATTGAATTTAGTATATAAAGATTTAAAGAGACATATATTGCTTTAGGGGAAATCATACCAGCTAATTACAGTAAGACTATCGTTCAGTCAGAAATCTTGTAAAACATTAAAAAATTAGGATAAGTATCTCAATTTTGATATTGATTTTAAAAGGAAACATCGTAGTGAATTAACATTCTCCATATATTTGGCATTCAATAAATTATCATATTGCATTAAGAAGATTAAGTGTACATAATTATGATGGGTAATAATTATTAAAGATTTACAATTAATTACCTGTCCATTAGTTAAATTAATGCATAGATACCTATCTCTAATTTCCGATATTACCTAAAAATAGCAAGCATAGGAATTTATTGACAGCGTGGAATTCTGTTTGATTGATTGAGAAAATTACTTCCGGTGTAATCGATGCTTGGTCCGTCCGGTCCTCACCCCTAGCCGATCCAAAATAAAAAATAACAAAATGAAAAAAAATAAAATAAAAGCAAAAACCCAAGGTGTAGTCAGGCCATATAGAAAAGCGAAATGTGGAATTCCATGGAAGCTGGCTATATCTACTTTGTGCTCCAGCCTCTTTCGGTAAAACGAAAGAAAGAGACCAAAGGGATGGCGCAGAAACGGCAAGAGGACTGAAGCCTCGACGAAGGGAGGAATATTATGCGTAGACGAAGAGAAAGAAGATGAGAAGAGAACGCTGGAAAAGAGTGGATGAAGGTTGGAGGACAAGGAGCAAAAAGAGAAGCGCGAGGAAGAGAGAAGGAGTGAGAATAAGAGAGAGAGAGAAAGAGAGAGAGAGAGAGAGAGAGAGAGAGAGAGAGAGAGAGAGAGAGAAAAGGAAAAAGGGAAGAAGGGTGGTGACGAGCAGCGGTTGGATTTCATTTCGTCTTGTCACTTTGATGTCCCTGATGCGTGCTGCTGGCCCGCTTCTGCCTTTTTAACAAACTCATCTCCTCGGCGGTCCTTAATCTCCGCCCTTCAACCTCCCACTTTCTTTCTCTCGATTCCGAGTAGCTCTCTATATAACTGCAAATACCTGAGTACACCGTCCATCATGCTATTTATAACGTTATAGCCAACTCAGAGGATCCGTATCTTCCGTATGAAACGAAAACCGGATAGCTACCGTGTGACCCGGATCCATGGTCCTCCATACCGTAAGTGTGTCTTTTAAGAAATTAGTAAATTTATCAGAATGAAAAAAAAAGGGAAGACGCGTAAAAAATGAAAGCATCAAAACGACGAGTTCCCGTAGTAATAAAGAAAAAAGAAAGGCGTGATCCGTATATAATAACGTGGGGGTTGTTATCCGAGTGGTCACATAGCGAGCAGCCCTTTGCTTACTGCGGATACTCGAGAAATATTCGGACCATTACAGAGGGATGGTTTAGCGCCATAGGATTATGTTCCGGACCGATACGCGCCGTGGGCATAAGTCATACGGCCGAGGTGTCGTAAAGGGTGGAAGGACACGGATGGGAGTAAGGGTAAGGGTAAGAGTAAGGGCGATAAGGGTAAGGGTGGCAAACGTGTGGGAGCGGCCGCGTGCGGCCCATACTATCAACGCATTATTAGCATGAAGGCAAGCCGCCTCCTCTAGGACCATCGATATGGCAGCGGCGTTGTGAGGGTCGCGATCCAAGGGCTAGGGGTAGTGGAAGGAAGGGTCGTAGAAAAGGGAGTTTAGTTTAGCGTGGCTGAAGCGTGGCCGGTTCCACAACGGGGGTCCTTGTTAGAGGCAGCGCTGGCACGCACCGCGTTCCCGGGGGGCTTTTCGTTCTCCGACCACGATAACGTTACGTCAACGGCTCGTTACCACACCTTTATTTCGTTATATTTGCATTTATCGCTCGAGGAACAACGGACCGTCGATTTTATCCAGGCGATATCATGCTTTTACTGGTTCTAGCTGGTAATAAGGCGGATCTTATGGATGAGAACATGTCTTGGAATTGCTTACTCGATGGCCGTCGGTGGCTGTTCGCGTCAGATCAACCGTGTGACTCGTTCCATTCAGTCTACGAATTTCGGTCATTGATACACCAGTAGCTGTTGAGGAGATCGATTATAGGTTTTTAGGAAATAGATCATTGTATTATAATCAAATGAATATTAATTCTAGGGAAACTGTATTTCACTTTGTATACTTATTTTTTAATGCTTCTTATCCGACATTAATTTCTCGCAGCCTCTCATACTTTTATTTGAGTACTTTATAATCAGACACAAGTCACATAACTGGTGTGGATTACCTAAAGGATTTATGTTGAAGAAGCGCAGAGATATTTAAAAACGAAAAATTGCAATCTTCTTGAATGCACAGCCAATGACAGTTTTTAATTTATTGCACAATCATTTTCTGGTTTCACGTTAACAGAACAATAGTTACTTATGAAATCTTCATGTAACCTACCGGAACATTCTAGTGACAAGTTTTGTATGTCGAACTATTAAATATGCGGTTGAAAGTGTCTTCGCATCTTCAAAATTCTTGCTGATGGAAGGAAGTAATGGAAAAAGGACGTAAGACATCTGCGTGCATATTGAAGTCACGTTGAACAGATATGTACATAGACAGATACTCTCACCCATTAGAGGTCCATAATCTGTCGCAGCATCTCCAATCACATCTTCGAATCTAATACGTCGCAAAGAAAATCATGAATCTCAGAAGAGCAAAGACGCAGGAATCAAAGGCTTAGGTATAAAACGGTATAAGAGACGCCGTGGAGGATCTCTTGAACTAGACGTCTATTCCTTCATCTCCTGATCTCTGAGTCTTCGGATCTTCATTTAGGATCTATCTGTTGCATAGGAGCAGATAGTGGTAGTAGGTCTGGCGGTCTCGTAGCTTGGCAGTTCGTCGCAGGTAAACGGTCCAACACAGGACTGACTTGCCGGTGGACCCGACAGTGTGGTTGGCTAGTCGACTGGCTGCCTGGCTGGATGATTGGCTGGTTGACTGACTGGGTGGCAGAGTAGTGTAGGGTGGGTGGTTGGATGGCGGGCTGACTGGCTATCGAGCGACGCCGATGCAATTCCAATTCCTGGCTGTCAGCGGCAGAGCTGCGGGAGACGCGTCCATTCGGGATCAGCGTTCCGTGAAATCCTGTGCCTCCCCGACTCACCCCGAAACGAAACCCACCCCTCGCGCTTCTCCTCCACCTTCCCCCACCTCCCTTTCACTGGTCCTCATCCCTCTCTCCGTCCAATTCGACGAACATCGAACTACCTCCGCAGCGAGCAGCGCTAATGCGTGAATGCGTGCCAGCGCGGATAGACTTGACTTGGCAAAAATCCCTTTCTGTACTTCGCCTAACCTCGAAATTGATCTTTCGTCGGGTCCATGCGGTAAGGAGCGTCTTTGACAGGGAGACGTCAATTCAGGTGACACTGCCAGACGTGGTTCATCACGAAAGACATCTACGCACCTGTTTGACCTGACACAAACATTCAGGAAACCAATCAGTGCAGATCAATGTATCGAAGTAATTAGGTTGCGTGCAGAACGGAAGCCTCTCCGAAGATGAAAACCCACGAGAATTATTTTTGGATAAAATATGAAAGCACCGATGAGGTAAAGCAGTTGGAGGCAGGTAGGGGAACACGAGGACAGACCGAGGAAGAGGTAGGTGGATCGCGGTGGATCACGGATGGCGCACGCCTTTCCCATCCCGCACTGGCTGGGCATACTTGGATGCTTTCTTTCATACGAGGGCGCAGGAGAGGAAAGCGCGGAGATACATCTAGAAGAGATGCCCCTAACACACGACACAATCCGGCGGCTTCGTCTGCTTCGATGGATTTTAAAAGATCCCCGAGATTATTACTTTTTCCTTTTCTTTCATTTTTATTCTTCTATTATTATTTCAGAGGAGCGAGTGGATGGGTATATGGCCTGGGCTCGGTTGGCTTGGGTTGGCTTGGGTTGGGTTGGGTCGGCTTGGATGCGTGGAAACCATGGACGACTTTGGGTAGGCTCGTTGGTTTCCCGCCGCGACTATCGGCGCGCATTCAAGCTCACCGTCACGGAAGTAACGTCGGGACAACGGCAGCGGCCTGAACGGGAGTGAGGGCCGCACCAGATGCTGCTTCTGTTGCTGCTGCTATTGCTATTGCTACTGTCATTGCTGCTGCTACCGTTGCTGTCTTGTTTCCTATCTTGCGTCCATCCATGCCAACCCTTTTCTTCTGCGCGTATCCCACTCCTGGGTGTGCATTGACCTTTCGGCATTCCTCAAAAAGCACAATTTTTACGATTAAATTCGTACCTTCCCCGTTTCGCATTCATACCTAATCCAAGCTATGGATCTATATATAATTATGTTCGTCCCTGAGTACCGCGCCATGACTGACTATAGCCATTAGGATTACGTAAGCCAATTCTTTTTTGCAGTAACTGAAATATTTTACTCTTGCTATTAAAAGATAAAAAATTACCATCCCTGATTTTAATAAGGGATTTAATGTACCTTTGCATAAATATAACATATTCAAAGCGACTAATAAAACCATTACACGTCATGAGCTTGTATGGATATGCGAGGAGACAAGTTTGGCTGTGTCTCTGTCTATTCGCAGATATATTTTATTGCATTGCAGCGCTTCCAAAAAAGAACGAGGACGCAGCATACGTAATAAAAATTTAACATGCTACATTGAATGAACTCCAATAAGACTTAGGTCAAAGTTTATATTACGTATAGTCGAAGCATTATAGCTCTGGAGCTATAGGTAGGTAACCCCCGTACGGGCTCTCTGTCAACATCCTATCCACAGAGCGCGAGACATACTTTGTCGACCTCATATAATCCGTTACGGGCTCAAAATCCCATTTGTGGAGAAGTTCCTCGAGTACCTTCCTAAGGATGAGAGATACCGCACGTTACACCCTGTAATCCTACATGACCCGTGATCTCGCCACAATATGAGCTATACCACGAGAGCAAAAGCCGTGCGCTATTATCAACTCCCATTGATACCCAACAATGGGGATTTACTACGGGTTATTCTATTATACCTATACGATTCATCTCGCCCAAGGTGAAGGTAAGTACAGGTGTGGATATACAGCAGCAGCGAAATTGATCAGGTCTCCCCAAATCTAGTTTCTTGGTTAAGATCAACGGTTTACTTTTTTTTAAACTTACTATCGCTTACTAGCGTACTTTTCTCTTGTAAAGTTTTTACACTGAAGTTGACCAATGAGCGTCCAGATTTAGGCTACAATAGGGACTGCTGACTATTTAAGGATACCTGTAGTTTTGCGAGGCTGTAAGAGGGAGATGTAACTCCGGGTCTGTATGTATAGATGGAGAATATTGGACAGTGTCAATATCAAAGGATATTGATCGAAGCTGTTCAGAACAGATTGTATTGACTGAAGTTGGATTTCAATTTATAGAAGTCAAATGAACCAACTTCAGTTTTTAGGTCGCGTTCGTACCTACTTGAGTAATCAAGTCCAGCCTAAGACCAATAGGAAAGTATTTCACATGCATAAGAGACTGTGCTATTGAGCTAGATGATTCCCATAAAAATAGATGCGTGCTAAAATACATTAAATAAGTGTATCGCTATAAGGTCTGACTTTCACTGAACGTAAGTCCGATGAAGTTTTCATATTTTTTTACTATCACTTTCTCTCGATGCATAACGATACAAACTTCACTTTACGTCATCCTAATATGAAGTACTCTCAATTCCCTTCATGCATCCAACTTAATAAACAGTGTATACGGTATCATGAATTGTTTCGAATAACAATGACACAGTACTCTTAAATTACATACGATTTTGTAGTTTTTCTTTACGTTAATCTGCTTCCTCGAAAAAGTATCGGTAAATCTATGAATATTGTTCATACAATTTATGACGTTATTCGTTTAAAACTTTTAATCAGAAATATCGAAAATGGTATATAATAGGTACATTAACGATAGAGCCCTGGATCTTTTATAAGGAAGCACAGTGGGACTGTTATACAAAAAGGCAGGAAAGTAATAAAGAACAGGAAGTACATAATTCACACGTGTATTACACTTTATTATTTCACTCGCTACACAGTGTGGTTGCGGTGTCGACTCTGGGCTTAGATTTACATCTTTGAGAATTAAAGATATAATAGCTACGTCACAAGAAGCCTCGTCCTGGAATCCGTAGTTATTGACCCCTGCCGAAGGGGTCGTCTATACGTGCATGCACCATATTGCTCACGTACCAGCAGTAGTGGGCAATGCTGTTATGGCATTCGATATAGCTTGTCGCATCGTGGGGTGCGTTATGTGGCCAGAGAGGGTAACTGAGCCCAAGAGGAAGGGATGAAGAGAGAGAGAGAGAGAGAGAGAGAGAGAGAGGTAGAAGTAGAGTAAGCGAGGAAGAGGATGACGGTGGAAGAGAGAAGTAGGTTGGGTGAGCCGAGAGAGCCGGAAACCGAGAGCCAGCTCTTAGCGGGGGTCAGCCATACGTGGCTCGTACGTCCCGTTCGTCGCGGAACCTACAATACATCATTTTCGGCTGGGATGATCTTACGGTAGATTTACCATTTGTACAGTTTATGGGCGTCGGTCTGGGCCATAAACTTGGTTGGCAATGACGGCGACCTGAGTCCGAGTTCGCGGCGGCGACAACGGACGACGAATAAGCCAGGCCTGGAATCTAGGAGGATCCTGCTGAATGTTAGATGCTGGACATATCGTAAAAGGTGAAGCAGGTTGGTACAGATGGAAAGTCAGAGACGCGTGGGATGTTTTGGAGAAATAAGGTACGCAGAGCCAGGGTGACAGAGAGTGTAATCGAAAGCGACGGAATTGCGTTGTGATGTTTGAACTTACAACGTGCATATGGAACTGCTGCACATACTATTGGTACTGCTGTACTGTCCTTTCTGGCTAACCCCTAGTAGCACTCTCCTACGGTGGTAGATCTCGTGCTAGCAGGGTGTATCGCTACCAGTCGAGGGGATGGAAATTAAATGTTCAGTCGGCCGTTACGCTGATTGATTTGTATTCTCCGATCTGCCGGTTTGGAGAGGAAGTGGGCTAAACTGTGGGATTTATGTTCTGTCCTAATTGCATCAGTCCCCGGCTACTGGCGAGCGAACGAGATTGGCTGACATTAAATGACCGGAAGTCAATAATAGCGACCTGAACCACTTGTACGGACAGATCGATCGTCTTGCTTCGCTGTCTTACGACTTTACTTTTCAAGTGATCGGTCTTTTCTCGAAGTACGCTCGATTGCCCGTGGATACGTGATTGCGGTTTCAGCCTGGAAATACTTCAAATCTTATTCCGATTAGTATTAGGTTACTGCAGTTATAAGACGTTGTTAATAACATTATGCTATTTATATCTTAAGACTTTGTTTTTGAATTATATAATTTTATAGAGAGTTAATGTACGCGATAC
Source organism: Cephus cinctus (assembly GCF_000341935.2). NCBI lineage: Eukaryota > Metazoa > Arthropoda > Insecta > Hymenoptera > Cephidae > Cephus > Cephus cinctus. The sequence continues at coordinate 200,728 of NW_014333474.1, forward strand.
TGAAAATTGGAATTTAGCACACACAAAATTTAAATAATACTGGATAAAGTAACTAACACGATTATTCTAGGTTATCTGTCTTCGTATGGTGTATAAGTTTATATACAATTTTGTGGAACGGTGTATATACTTCCTTCAATATTTATGAGTGGAAATTGAGAATTCTATTTTGAATAACAACCAAATTATATCATATTTAGAGAGGTCTACAGTATCCTGTTACATTCAGTTGTATGCAATGTATTATGAAAATAGATACGGCGACGGAAATTTAGGAATGAAGAAAATAGTTCCGCTCGATTGTGATTATTGAAATTTGTGCGTTTTGTAATGTATCTGTATATTTTTGCGATTTAAACTGTATCTGTAAGAACGTTATGATTTTTATAATGCCAATCACGAAAGTGTAAATGATAGTGTAATATATTTATCTAAATATCTATCTCGTAAGAAGTAATAAGAATATTGTTGAAAAAAGCTCCTATTCACAAATGCTAAATACTTGAATACGATTCTTATACTATTAAAAGTTAAAAATTAAATATTACGTTCAGATTGGAGTCGGTTATTCTGTGTTTTTCTGATGTAAAATAGTTAATTCAAAACTAACGTTTTTTAAATTTTCGGTTATAGGTAAACTGAGAAACTTTAGATAATATTTAGAAATTAATGAACTCTTGAGCAATTAGAGCTCACGTAGGAAGATGGTCCCTCTAAATCACAGTTCACTGGTAGGGGAACTAGAAAAGAAAATCAACCCAAGTACTTACATCCAGTTTGTAAAATCTAACTTAGCTTGTAACTTCACATGGTGGCGCCATCGGTCGGATTTTACTAGAACATCAGATAGATAGAGCTGAAAGGAACCTGTAATATCAACAACAGCTCTAAAATTCTCAAATGAAATTCTAGAGCTCTACTCTCAAGATCACATGAAACTGTCGCACGGTAACATTCGTTATACTTTCCGGTAGCCACGTCGAGTAGGTTATCGTGTATCGTAGGGGCATTGCGAAGGCGATTGTCGCATGCGACAATGCCGAGTGATTTCGAGAAATGGGTCTCTGTGCTGTGCGTAAGTTGTATATATAGTATACCAGAGATGAGTAGGGAGATGCACAATGCTACAGTTATAGGCGATATGAAAATCATGGCACTAAATTGTAGCGGCGAGTCTGGAAGTAGAATTTTGTGATCATCGCCTCCGTCGAC
>NW_014333475.1:0-1076 GCF_000341935.2 Cephus cinctus
TTCCGAAGAAATTGCATGTTGACCAAGGCCGAGAGTTTTACAATTCCGAGTTTAAGGATCTTATGCAAAAACACGGTATTACCCTGTACTCGACGTTCAGTAACTTGAAGGCATCGATCTGCAAGCGCTTTAATTGTACGCTGAAAAGTAAGATGTGGATGCAGTTTAGCCTGCAGGGCAATCACCGGTGGCTGGATATCTTATCGGACCTGGTATCCTCTTACAATAACAGTAAGCATCGTACCATTGGTATGAAACCGACGGATGTGACTGCTCGTAACGAGAAGGATCTACTACAACGGGTGTACAAGAAATTCAAAGTCAAGACCACACTTAAACGACCAAAGTTTGAAGTCGGCGACAGAGTACGAATCAGTAAATTTAAACACATCTTCGAGAAGGGCTACACACCCAATTGGACAACCGAAATTTTCACCGTAAGTCGAGTGAAGAATACCGATCCGGTGACGTACAATCTCAAGGACTACCAGGATCATCCCATCGAAGGCGGCTTCTACGAGCATGAACTTACCAGCGTCAAGTATCCCGACATTTATGTTGTGGAGAAGATACTGAGGAAACGTGCAAACAAGCTATTTGTGAAATGGTTAGGGTTCGATGGTTCGCACAATAGTTGGATCGATAAGTCGGATTTGTAGACTTCACCGAGATGGGACAAGGTATAGAAATGGATAACTTTTTTTCAGAAGAAGACTATGTTTAAAAAAACTATTATATTTTTTTCATTTTAGTACATCTACTGCTACTACTGCTACTACTGATACTAATGCTGCTGCTGCTGCTGCTATTACTACAGTGGTTCACATTATTGTAAAACCAAAAAGATTACTTGTTATAATCCAATTAAAAATTCATAATTGAGTGTATGCAATATCATGAAAATAAAAAAAAACAATTCTTCAATGCTTACCTTATATTTTTCGGAACCAAATTTGATTCTGATAATTTTCTTTGACGGCAACAACGCCGTTGATGTCGATGGCACATACGACCTGCCTAAAAGTGCTAGGGTACAAAGACGTTTGTAAGTAACTGCACGTAGTTGTTAGCCATTT
>NW_014333476.1:0-436 GCF_000341935.2 Cephus cinctus
GATCGTAGTATAGGCCTACTGGGGACCCGCTACGTTAAATAATGGGAACACATCGACGGCGGCACCTCTTGGGTGATTTGGAAGCCCGCAGGTTGTCGTTGTTATGCCTTTATTGTAATAAGATAAATAAATTAATTGGATATACTCTTTAATCTGTTAATCCCATTTGCAAAAGCACATTTTTTTTGTAAAAAGAAAGTGCTCTCCTTAGAGGGGTCCCGAACCATAGACCTCCCGATTCGTAACCGGGTGCACTAGCCAGGCACCAGAAAATTATGTTTCTTTTGCTTTTTTCGGAAGTTGTATTTCTAGAATTTCATCGTTTATTCAACTGCTTACTATTATCGTTTCGCTTACTTTACATATAAGCAGAATAATATGAAGATGCACTCCAGTTAAGAACTTTCGCGCCACCCTTCTCCACGTGGACGAACAA
>NW_014333476.1:700-772 GCF_000341935.2 Cephus cinctus
CATTTTTTAATGTTCATTTCCGGCATGATAAGAGGTAAAGAGTGAAAACCAATATTTCTATGCATTTTTTAT
>NW_014333476.1:1590-6172 GCF_000341935.2 Cephus cinctus
AAGCACATTTTTTTTTGTAAAAAGAAAGTGCTCTCCATAGAGGGGTCTCGAACCATAGACCTCCCGATTTGTAACCGGGTGTACTAGCCAGGCGCCAGAAACATATGTTTCTTTTGCTTTTTTCGGAAGTTGTATTTCTAGAATTTCATCGTTTATTCAACTGCTTACTATTATCGTTTCGCTTACTTTACATATAAGCAGAATAATATGAAGATGCACTCCAGTTAAGAACTTTCGCGCCACCCTTCTCCACGTGGACGAACAAAAGAGAATAAAATAAACTTTGGGCAACCTAGAAAGGTTAAAAGAGAGGAACCTTGACAGGTTATTGACTCAGCTACGATGCTCGTTTAATACTAAATTAAATTTATTATAGATATTTATCTATGATATTTCAAAATTTCTCTTTGAACTGTTCTCGGTCGTTTCATTTACCAACGAATTTCGCCATCATTTTTTAATGTTCATTTCCGGCATGATAAGAGGTAAAGAGTGAAAACCAATATTTCTATGCATTTTTTATGACTTTGAAATTTATTTGAATATACACATTTGTTAGCGCATTACGTCCATACAAATGTTTAGGGTTCCGTTGGATGGAAGACCTTGCTGCCCCGCCTGTTTGTCAAGAACGGTTTGTGAGGGGCGGCAACTTTTTCCCCACCACCGAGCAATTCATTTATTTCGCTGACTGCAATATTGGCTGGAACGATGATCATGACCCGCGCGGCTACGCGAAATCTGTAACATCGACAGAGGCGATGATCACGAAATCCTACTCCCGGACTCGCCGCTACGATTTAGCGCTATGTTTTTGGTATCGCCTAAAACCGGAGCGTTGTGCATCTCCCCACTCGTCTCTGCGATCTACCTCAGAAACTTCAGTCGTCGCCATATTGTTCTAATCTATTATCCGCGCCGTAATCAGTTGAGTCGCACACAGTGCCATAGCCAATAGATAGGCAAAGCGCCACTAGGGCTACAGGACCAACACAGGGATATCCTCTGTACCTCAAAGAGAGGTCAGAGAGAGATAGGAATAGAAAACAAACATAGGACGATTCCCCGATAATCCTTTCCTACTATACCGACATTAATATCAGGCGATTATAAGTGACATACGTCACAGAACTAGTATACCGATTATCGATAATTTAATAAATTTTTGTTATTTTATTTTACCTTATCAACCTGTGAAGCCTCAATTCTTAAAGACGCCAGCCCTCAGCACTTACCTACCTCCAATTTCGTACACTCATAAGGAGCGTACGAAATTGCACTATCGACAAACGTTACAATACACAGGGTGTTCCACGACTTATTCCCCAACGGGCACTGGTATATTCTCCGTTGAAAATAGAACAAAATGCAATTTGTCAATAAAATAATGTGTCAATAAAATTTGTCATAAGAATTTAGAAATATCATCATTTTAAGTGATGATTTCCAATCACCGCCAAAAGAAAACAATAGCAGTAGAAAAAGTAGAGTAGCAGTAGAAAAGGAAAGTGACGGGCGTTTGATTCTGTGAACAAATTCACTCAAGTAGAAACAGGAATATTATCGTTAGATTATAACTTATCGAATATGAGACATTCAATCGCACTTTTTTTGAAGTCGGATAAAGAAATTTAATGTTCTGAATGGTATTTATTAATGTATTGTTACGTCTCAGCCCTCCTATATGCGATACTAGTTAACCCATACATATACACAGCCACTTATACCCATGGCCAACCATATTATTATTGTTATATCCTAACCTATACAGACATTATACACACACATATGTCGATTAATCGTTTGATATAACTAATTTTATTGATTTATACTTATAAGTTTATACTTTTGTCTTGTTTTATATTCCGTTATATTATTGGAATCTTTAATTATGTTATCACTTATTTGACTGGAAAAATGTTACGTTTATTATTTCTATCAGGTATTATGTTCTTAAGGAATTTGTCATACCAATCCTTTATTATGTCTTGAAATAAAAGATAAACCTGAAGCTTCTCGAGACTAGCAGTACTCGCGAGGTTTCAGGTACAGAATTGGAAGACTCAGGTATGCAACAACAGATAGATAATTGTTAGTACTCTGATTTGTTAAATGATCATTGAGAAAGGGAATTAAAGACCAATCAAATTCATGAGAAGTAATGGAAGGGATAAGAAACGAAGTCTTTAAAAGGGGTTGGAGAGCCTAAAAAGTCAGTTTTTCAGTTCGAGTTCTAGTTCTTGACCAGTGGAGCAGTGTGGAGTTCTGAAGTACATCAAGACGTCTTGTAAAAGAAGTGCAAAGTAAAAGTCAAAGTTAGAGTCGAAGTCTAGAGTTCTAGGAACTTATATTCTCTTCAATTCAGTTCTTCGAAGTTATCCAAAAGTGAAGCATACCTGGTGACTCTAATCTGCAAGTTTTGCGAACCATCATCATCATTATCATTTACAAAACCCTGAGTACAATCTCATCTGGACTGAGGGTCCATCCAAACCACCTCATTGAATCTTCATACTTCCAAGGAAAGCAATAAAAGGAAACAGTTGAATTTCCTGGAAATCATTGGGTAAGCCTGTGGCAATAAAAGGAAACAGTTGAATTTCCTGGAAATCATTGGGTGAGCCTATGAGTGCACTCACATACAATCAGGTACACACAATAATTCATTCATACCCAGAATATCTAACTTACATAAAACGGATAAAGAATACCCGAGCAAAGAATCAATCAATTCGTTCAGTTAAAATTCGTTCTAGTTTCATTAATCAGGATATCATATCAGACTCAAAGAACAATCCTCCTCGTATCGATCAAGGTATCCTCTGGAACCTATTTCCTATTTCTACCGAATCTTATCTGCTGAAACAATTGACATAACGCGTGGACGTACCGTTTAGCACCGGCAAATCTGACCAACGAACCATCCTAACTACCTTTTCTAACTCAGCATTCACGAAATCTCTTGAATATTGAACGTAAGAACTTAACCATATTCTGCGTATTTAGAGAGCGATCGTAACAGTATGTATGTACTCTTTGATCTTTTTCCCGTACTTTCCTGTACTTTTTCCTGTATTTTCTCATGTACTTTTTCCCGTACATTTTCTTGTACATTTTCCCGTATATTTTCCTGTACTGTTTCCTTATAAATTTGGAACGCAATATCTTCCTTATTATGTATGCTACCCTTACGAATTTTTGTTTCATCTCCATTTTTTTTTGCTCTGCAACTTTTTAAATTAACTTTTTCCGATATCATTTGAAATGGTAAAAATAATTGTTGAAAAAATAATTATAATAATTATAATTATTTTAATTATAATAATTATAAATTTTTTAATAATAATTGAAAATGTACAAGAAAATGTACGGGAAAAAGTACAGGAAAAAGTACAGGAAAGTACGGGAAAAAGATCAAAGAGTACATACTGTGACGTGAATTTCGGAAATTCAGTCACAAAGATTGCTAGGAGTAGGGAAAAGACACAATCCACCTGCAACAATCCTCCAAGCGTCAGTGACCCGACATTCCAAAGACGGCTTTGCTTGTCTCGCTTATTGTTTATGTACTCTGTTTCCGCCTACCGTCCTTTCTGCTTATTTCTGTTCCGCCTTTCTCCTTTTTCGTTTTCATTTTTTATTTTTGAGCTTACCTATTCGCACTCGCCTACCTTCTTTACCGTCCTGGGCAAATCTACGTCTACACCACGAGCACGAAGCTGACCGCCAACGAGAGTTCCTGAGCTACCGGACGAGCGATCGACAGAGGCTGGACCAATCTGCTGTCCGTTCCGGAGGACTTCCGCGGAGCCAGGGAGACCCGGGATAGGATCCCTCTAATACTTCTGCCGGCCGCCCATACGGGCCGTCAAAAAGGGCCTTCGCCACTTGTGCCGCCGATAGGAGGAAAGGATAATCCTTTATCGTGCCGCCCAGTCGCCGAACGTTCCCTGGCGCTTTTGTTATCAGTGGCCCCCGGAGAAGAAATCAGGGCCTACTCTTCGCTGGAAACTGCTGCTCGCACCAAGGACTCACGATCGGCCGCATAAAGGACCCCCGCGCTCAGCCCGGGCCTCTCCGTCTATCTTCAGACTCGAGCAGGCTAATGCTTCGTCTCTGGCTACCGTCAAGCGTTAGATTTACCTATTTTGTATTATTATATTTTGCTATCGCTCTACCGTGCGAATTAGAAATTATTAATTTGTGGAGGGGGGCCCCTAGGGCTCTTCCTCTAGCGACGAATTCCGGCTCGTTCACTTACGTTTGGAGCGTCTTAGCCTGTGGTTAATTTCTAAAAGTAGTAACAGTGAGCCGAGGAAGCCGATTACCGAGCTAATTGATATCGATTTAAAGTAGTATATTGAAGGAAAGAAGGAAGTCTGAGGACGGATTTTCCCGATTGCGTATCTTATGTATTTGGTGAGCACCTTTCGTTACCTTTATTTTGGAGATTTTGTAAACTTATCTGAAGTAATCCCGTCTAGGCTCTTTGTCTCGACGACAAATTTTCGCGCTTACCGGGACTGAATGTCGTTCCAGTCCCTCTAAGTAAAAGGACGATAGTGCCGGATACCGTTATCTT
>NW_014333476.1:6310-15716 GCF_000341935.2 Cephus cinctus
GTTTCGCTTGTCATTTATTATCGTAGAGTACCTAGTATATCGAATATATTGTAATTAATTGCGTTCTGCTGTAATTTAGTGCTTTGGAATTGTCGAATATTTGATAAGTTACCGACTATCTTCTCGACCACGTGGAAACACTTAGGGCCCCGGCGTCTCCGGCTTGGCCGTTTCCCGTTGAGTCTGTCTAGTTGTTCTAAGTGAATATCTTTTTAGCTTTTCTATCTTTTCCGGCGTTATGTGTCGCTTTATTATATTGAATTTTGACTTTAAATAATTCTTTTCTTTGCCTTATATTGTTCACGTATTTTTCGCTTTCGTTATTAGGAATGGCATCCTCCTCTTTATTTAATTAATATTTCAATTTCTGGAAATTCGTAATTACTGTCTTAGTGTAATATTTTCGATACCTTACGCTGCTGGTCGAGCGTAGAGTCACCTCTTTTTTTGTGCGTACTCGCCTAATGCGAGAATAAAGGACGCACTGACTATCAGTGGCGTACTTAGTATTAATTTATTTTTGTCGATTACACTATTCTTGTGATAATTTTTCGAGCATTACTGTCTTAGTGTAATATTTTCGACACCTTACGCTGCTGGTCGAGCGTAGAGTCACCTTTTTTTTGTGCGTACTCGCCTGATGCGAGAATAAAGGACGCACTGACTATCAGTGGCGTACCTAGCATTAATTTATTTTTGCCGATTACACTATTCTTGTGATAATTTTTCGAGAGTTTGCCATTTCTTCTGACTATTGTATATTACTTGTACCATCTATGTTAATTTATTTGCGTGCATTTTATACCTGTGTGTTAATCGCCATATTTATATCGTACGTGTTCTGACTCTTTCCAATTATCGGGAAATTTCGCGAGTGAACTTGTTCCGTGTTTTCGTACCGATACAAATTTAAGCCTTTGTTCTCGCGCGTATTTCGTAGTCTCCTATTTATTGAAATATTGTCGAAAGTATCTTTTGCGCCAGCGCGGATTCGTCCCGCTACCGTATCGTATCGCTACAGGGCCGTAGTCCCTCGCTAATTCCGCGTTTCGTTTTAAGAATTTTAGTTTATATAGAATCCCTCAAGAGCCTGTCGCTTTGTACTATTATTCTAAGGATTTTGTCTGGTTTCGCTTTCGCACCTAAGTGAATCTGACTAAAAATTTACTTGAACTTTTCTGCTTTCAACACGCTGTAGTTTGCTGTATGGCTTGCATGCCGCTTTCTTGCTTTTTCTGATATAGCTTCGGTGCGTTAAACCTATTTATTTTTCGCTGATATCTTTCTGTTACCTATTCTCTTTCTCGCATGCCTATACCTTCTCCCGCCTAGCCTCTTGAAGGCCACGACACTCTCCTAGGTGAGCTAGCCTCTGAACCGGGTGTAATTTTTCGAGTTTTCATCGACCGCTTGATTCTCTCTCTCTCTCGCTCCTGGTTTTTTTCTCTCTCTTCGCGTTTCTCTTTCTTACCTTGGCGGTGTCGCCGTTTTAGTGTTTCGTTCGTTACCCATTTGGCGGAGTCGCCGTTTGTGAACCTGTCTCTTTTCGTTCTTGGCGGAGTCGCCGTTTACTACCTTTTCTCTTTCTATCTTGGCGGAGTCGCCGTTTATCGCTCTTTCTCTTTCTATCTTGGCGATGTCGCCGTTTCTCGATCTTTCTCTTTTCTATCTTGGCGGAGTCGCCATTTACCTATCTTTCTCTTTCTATTGGCGGTGTCGCCGTTTTTCGATCTTTTTCTTTTCTATCTTAGCGGTGTCGCCGTTTATTGATTTTTATCTTTTCTTCTTGGCGGAGTCGCCGTTCCTATCGTTCCACCACTCTTCCCTTTGCGGTGTCGCCTTACCTGTTTCCTTTTCCCTTTCGTTGTCCCGAGCTTTCCCGCGTTTTCCTAAGGATTTCTAAGATCTCGAGTGCTCTGCACTCACGGTGTTCTCCCCGGAGACCAGCTGGCGCCCAACACCATTTAGTTTATCGCGTATCGGGTCTTGTGAATATCGAAATCTAGTGAGAGAGAATCATACGGCGTTTTGTGTACGGTTCCCTACTTTCCGGATACCTTTTATCGTCTATCTAATTTAGTAGTGAGATTTTGTTTCTGGGGAATAACGTCGCAATACATACATTAATAAATACCATTCAGAACATTAAATTTCTTTATCCGACTTTAAAAAAAGTGCGATTGAATGTCTCATATTCGATAAGTTATAGTCTAATGATAATATTCTTGTTTCTACTTGAGTGAATGTGTTCACAGAATCAAACGCCCGTCACTTTCCTTTTCTACTGCTACTCTACTTTTTCTACTGCTATTGTTTTCTTTTGGCGGTGATTGGAAATCATTACTTAAAATGATGATATTTCTAAATTTTTAATATTTATTTTCTCGAGAACGCTGCAACCGATTTCATTCGGAAAAAATTGCATTTTGTTCTGTTTCCAACGGAGAATATACCAGTGCCCGTTGGGGAATAAGTCGTGGGACACCCTGTATATAAGCAATTATTTAATATAGCGCTAAAATTAAAATAAGAATAACATGTAAGTAACAAATAGGTATAATAATAATAATAACAGGTATAGAATATATATGTAAGCAATTAATAATAATAAATTGTAACGCATTTCCTGACCTACGTTCTATCCACGACCCCAACGTGGCATTCCGCGGATCCCTTGGGCGCCAGGTGCATCCATACACCAGCCCGACGCATCGGGCTTTTAACTTCTAACCCGCGGCACGTCGTTTCCGGGAGTCCTCTCGACCGGATCTTCCCGCTAGCTCTCGTTCGCGTTGGTAGAGGGGAACGTGAGAGGGGCGAGTTTCTGCAGGAATCGGTCGGCCTTTCCGAAATAATCGACACGGTGGGATTTCGATTCAACGATCTACATTTATTTCGTCCTAGGTAAACGAGTACAGTCGGGTGGTCTTACGAGCGCGACTCGATACAATCCTATTAGGGGACGCGGTCGCGGCAGTCGTCTTCTATTTTTTCGGGCGGCTGCAATCTCCTCGCGTGTGAGCCGGTGACGGGCCCGTAGCCCCTACTCCACGTGCCGCGCTGCACCGGCGGATGCACTCATCTGCGGCCGGCGCGCGGCTTCGCTCGGAAAATGGTAATCTGACTGGACTTACCAGAACTTCCGGTGCACTCGGACTCCTTCCTGGTCGTTCCTGGCTTTTTCCGTTTCCCGTCTCGTTCCACTCTCACTCTCTCTCGGTCGCTCTCTCGTGGCGTTGCACGCAGTTCAAAATCGAAATCCGGGGGAAATGCCAAGTCGTCTATTCACTATATCCCGTCCAAAATAGCGTATTTTCCAAAACTCACCAATCTGCTTTTCACGCGCGATAACTCCCGTTACACGGTTCAAAACGAAGTGGCCCCCCGGTCCGAGGATTCCCAAAGAATCCCGAGTTCACCCGAACTCGTGCGCTATCTCTCACCTCGGTCCGCTCTCCGTATTTCGGCGCTCACAGCCCGCCGGTCTCTCGGCGGCGCCGATCTTACCCGAGCCCGCCCGATCTTCGGACTCGGCGTTGCCGGTTTCTCTCCCCGGCTTCCTCTTTCCACGAACCTCCAGCGTCGTCGGCATTCTTTCGGCGGCTTTCGTCGGCGGCACGGCTCTCCGTGCGCCTATGCTTTTATGTAACTGGCCGTCCCGCGGACTCCACTTTACAAAATATAGCGCTAATGTGTATATACAGGGTGTTCCGAAACTACCTGACCCGGTGGATTATGGCGGTGTTCGGGAGGCTTCACTGATCACGAAAATGACCTTCCTTTAGTCCGGAATCTTTCTCGGTGGCTTCGGGCAGGATGACGTCAGCCGAAGACATGCCTATTGGAAACAAGAAACAAGCTACCGAGAAACAAAAGCGAGGGAAGAAAACTCAGAATTCGTAAGTGCCTACGTTTCTCTTGACGCCTCGTTCTGATTGGTCAACTTTGACCTGCTCCCATTTAAAAACTAAGAGCTTCCGGACTAAAGGAAAGTCATTTTCGTGATCAGAACTCGCTTTCAGAATTCGTATTTCGTATTACGCATTTCGTATTCAGAACTCGCTTTTAAGCAGCTTCTAACTAAAGGTACGCTAACAGGGAGCAGTGTCTTGTAACATGTACTTTCAACCGCGTTCGGAATCATTCGGAAAGACTCGGGCATATTCGATTATGTCCGGAAGTTTTTGGTGGCATTCGGAAAGCGCGAACTTAATATTTAGTGAAAACTGCAGCCATATTTGAAATTCGAAATTCAAGAATTCCCTTTCTTGAAGCAAAGCTATTAATATTCAATTAATACGTTAAAACTATTATAAAACAAGCATGACATGAAAATGAAAAAAAAATAAATAAACGGTTGTAGATCATCATGAAACGAAAGGAGAATTTCACCCTCGAAGAAAAAGCATTAGTCATACAATTCGTAAGCGACAATCGTGACATACTAGAGAATAAAGCAAATAATGCTTGATTGCAAAAGAGTAGAAGAGACAAATGAATGAAACTAACAGAGAAAATGGCAGCGACTGGAATTAAGAGGGAATGGAAAGATATGAGATGCATAGCAGTGGTGGAAACTCACAGCAAAGAAACCTATATCTTGCTATCGTAAGCGTGCGAGTGGTGCAGGTGGAGGTTTTGCTCTCTCAAAACCTTCTGGGCTCGATTTCAAAATTAATAAACTTTGCCTAGAAAATTTTGTGGAGGATGAAGATCTCCACAAATCTGATAGCCTCTGAGCATTGAACACGGTCGAAATGCGTAATGATGACGTCACGTACAAAAAGGATAACGTGTCTCTAGAAAAACTTGCGGATTTCTTACTTTTATTTCATTAGCTTCGCTGACTTCATCTATCTCGGCAATAGCCTCCATCTGGTCCGCCATATTTGAGCGACCTGTCACTTTAAACATGCTCCCGCCCACATCTTCGAATAGCTCGCTGTTAGTCCCAAAATGGCGCCTAATAGCGCGCTGTTAAATGCTTAAAAAAGGTTCTGAATAGACTTTTTCGCTAATAGCGCGGTATTAGCTGTTAGTGATCTTAAGAGTGACCATAAAAGCGGTTCTGAATACGGTCACCTTTAAACTCACTAACAAATAATTCAAACGCGCGCTATTAGCACTAAAAGCGAGTTCTAAATACGGGCTTAAGAGTATCGTCATAGTGTCCCTGTTTATCTGCATGTAATTGAGTAAGATACAATCGCTTGCTGTAACGTCAGTGAATTTCACAAGGTAACCCTTATTTCTTATAATGTCTGTTGCTTTAATCTGACAAGATAGTTGTCCCAACGTATTACATTTTGAGTGGTCCGGAAAAGGAGCGATTTTAATATACGCATGACCAAGATTGAATATCGACATGCTAATCTGCAACAATTACATACATTTTCTTTGATAACAGTAGTAAGTCTACTGCGGCCGAATAACTTGTTTACAAATTACAACCTATTTCGCTTCACATTTCGGAGACAGTCAGTTCAATTTATGTTGTTTCGACTGCAAGATCGCGTTATGAGTAATTATTGTGTGAAATAATATTGCGACATGTATTGCGTGTTAGCCCAATATAATGGCAGCCAAACACAAGCAGCGCAAGAATATGTATTTAGGTATCTTAATAGGCGACATCCTAATAAAAATGTTACGTACTCTACAATATTTAGTGTTTCAGAATAATCATTATCATAGAAAATGTAACTAATTGTTGCAGATTAGCATTTCGAGATCCAATCTCGGTCATGCGTATATCAAAATCGGTCCTTTTCAGGACAACTCAAAATGTAATACGTTAGTAAAACTATCTTGTCAAATTGAAGGAATAGACATTATAAGGAATACAGGGTACTTTCCGAAATTCAGTAACGTTTGTGACGTTAATTTTTAACGCCACAAAAGTCTCGATGTGGTACTCGCGTGCTCTTGATCACGGGACGCAGTACCGTCCCTCGCGAGAGATAATATCCGACTGTACCGGACAAGAACTGCAGGGTCCCGAATAATAAATATAATGAGATTAGACTAATTGTTTTTGTATACAATAACTTTCATTCGATACGTCGAGCCAACTTAACGCCGAGGAAGCAACCAGCAGAGAGAAGTCATTCTCTCTAGTATCGTCGGAGGAAAGCAGCCGAAGGTTACGCCAGGGAGCGTGGAAGAACGCCGACGTCAGCAGGCGCCTCCACCCCGTTACGCCCGGTCCCGAATAAAGTAGGGAGCCGAGGTGCAGAAAACATCGCCATGGACTACATCACGTCTCGTAAGTCCCGATACCGGTGCCCAGCTAAACGCACTCGTATCGAAGAGGGAGCTCAGGGAGCTACCCTAGACCGAGGGATCGCGACCTCCGCCACTGCGACGTCCCGTCAACCCAGGACCGGACTGCAGCATCTACCCGTCATTACCTGGACGCCAAGAAGACACTGCAAGAATCCCCGTCGAGCGTCCGCACGTTCCGAGCCTCGCGAAAAAGCGACGTACGCCCTTGTATCGCGCATAGACTTTAAGGGAACATAGAATTTGCGTACCATCCTTCCCAGTATCGTAGTTATACGACCCGTTGGAGACTCTGGTTAAATCTCTACTCTATTATGGAGCATCTCGCGTCAGGTAGTTAACGAATTATTTTTGTAGTATTCCATAATTGTCGAATTAGTTCATAGGCATGTTTTGAATATTTGCGCGTAAGCCCTGATTGGCTGCAATAATCCGCGTAGGCGATTGGCCTATTGGGCCCAACTAGACTTACCGCGAGGAAGCTAGCCCCGAACGGTAAGACGACGAACCCTCAAGCGTCATTCTTGCGTCGGCAGCAGTCTTGGCCGGTGGTTCCGTTGAAGTTACAAAGTCCCAAAAGAAGAACGTATCGTTGGTTCCAGAACTTGTACCGTTCACGGTAAACGTCTCGACGCCCAAAAGGATGAAATCTTTATTACTCTGTGCGTAGTTGACATTAGTCCCTTTATAGTCTCGTAATTATCCTCCCGGTTTCGACTGAGGAGAAGATTGCGTTTCGCCAGAGGAAAAGATTCCGGCCTTAGCGTGAACTTTTATATATTATCTCGTATTAAGCGTGTTTATTATCAACGTTCTCGGTGACCCTGGATCGTGATCGTAAGAACCCATGAACTACGCTTCCCGTACGTTTATGAAATTGAACCTCTGATTAATTATTTGGCGACATTATCTTGAGCCTGTTTCTTTTGGATATTACTTTTTCTAGGTTGTATAGCCTCTTACGCTTTCTACCCTATACGATCCTGTGTGTAACCCTTCTACTCGCGTGATACTGGTATTCGAAAGTTCTAATTAACAATATCTGCGGGAACCATACTACGCCTACCATTCGTTCGTCTGTTTAGTTCGCGCGTTGCGTGAACCGTTCAGAACGTGTCGTGAACCCACGGCCGCGAATAGCTGAATTCCTGCGTTTCTCTTAGAACGAAGAACTGTATCGCAACAGCACATCGTTGTCTCGGGACCTGTAGGTCACGGGATTAGAGTGTATCCTAGGCCGAATTATTTCTCTTTGTTTCACGTGTCTCGCAAGGACCTTTTGGCTAGCGTGTAAATTTGGTCTTATCGTATTTTGTTCGCGTGTCCCGTATAGGACCTCGCCTCGCGCGATATCGTATTACTAATTATTTATATTCGCAATTGGTTATTTAATTTGTTAATTGTTGATTTAATAAGTCCCAACAAAAGGGCCCCTTGTTATTTGTTACTGAATATCTCGCGGTTTTTCAATCTTCTTTCTTTACCATCTATGCGTTCCCCGCCCCTCTATCATACCTTTCCATTTCTTTCCTACTAGCCGGAGTCCTCTTAATTTTTCTCGGGAGTTTCGTGTTCAGCCAAGCAGATCCACCAACCACCGAGGCCCTGGAGCCCATGAACGGTAACACCGAAGACCGGAAACCGGCAAGAAATCTTCACTTTGAGCCAGGGTACCGTTAGCGAGAGAGTGCGAATTTTGCGATAGTGTGGAGAGTACGAGTAATAGTTGCGAATTTTGGATTATATCGAGTATATTGAGTGAGTACTATTTTGCAAGATTGAGTTTCCCCTTTTTGCCACCCTTTTCCCTACCCCCTCTTCCTACTTGCGCTTTTATATTGAGTAAAGATCCCCTTTTGAACTTAGCGAACCGTCCCCACGTGGACCGGCCTTTTGTTCTTTTGCGTACCCCTTTCTTTTTGAGTTTCAGCCTGGCCTTCCGCTAACCGCGTGCGGCCAGTGGAGTATTGCGTGCGTTCTACCTTAGTATCTTGTACCCTTTTTGGAAAACCCTGTGCCCTTTCCCTTCCCCGCCGGTTTTTTGATATTGTAAAGTCCGAGGTATTTGTAAGTAGCCATTATCGCGTTCGGGAACCTTCACCTCACCTCTTCCCTGGCTAACCGTGCCTTTTCGAATCCTAATAAATATTCGAGGACCTTCTGAGGTCACTCAACGGTGTTATGCCGTATAAGTAACTGGCGCCCAAAGTATTGTGTTTGCGTATTATTTTGTGCCGGTAAGCCCTCCTGTCCCTCCTGCCTTCACCATACCCCTCCGTTCCCCGACTCCCCTTCCCACCAGCCCGTTTAAAGGTCCCTTACGACACCGCGTGCTCCCGAGCGAACACCTGCGTGTATTGTTTTGATTGCGTGTAGTCTAGAGTTGCATCTTTTGCGTTATTACATTGCGAACATCCTAGCTTCTTTTCGAGTATCTTTTCTTTTCTGTCTTTTGCGTTGCGTTATTTCCTAATTCTTCTGTACACCGGCATTTTACTTGGTAATTATATTCTTTTCTATCTTACCCCGTGTTCCCCTTTCTTTTTGCGTTCCCCTTCCCCTGTGTATGGCGATAGCTAGTTTGCGCGGACTCTGGGCGATAATAATCTGCCCAGCACGTCCCAATATATACGCAGATACTATTATCATTTACTCGAGGAGTACAACCTCCCCGTACCAGGGAGTCCCATCGCACCAGGGAGTCCCTATGCCGCATGTAAAACATGAAATACCCTGGGCATGCACCAGGTGCGTGTTCACGAAAGACGCTCTGTGTACAGGTTGTACACCGCCCCACGTTAAACTTCATTGCGGTGTCCAGCAGGAGTTAGTGGAAGCTGTGGGGCGCGTATAAACTCTGCTCGGTCGACGGTAGTGCGAGCACGCCCCCGATGCACAGCTCCTCCCAGCGGTGCGAATAAATATACCCATGGAGACACAGAACGTTATGTAGGGCCTCGAAAGAAATGTCGTCGGGCCTGGGCGATGGTGTGCCCCGGTCCCCACCCACACCCTCCTCATCCTTCTCCGCAAGCCGCGCGTGGGGTCATTTGTTCTGTGTATTAAAAATGTGATGTTGTTACGTCCGCGTGGAAAATCAGATCCTACGTACGTGGTCTATGTC
>NW_014333477.1:0-6767 GCF_000341935.2 Cephus cinctus
GGAGCCTCACGTCCCTGATTCCTCAGTCTTACAACTGCTTTGAAACCGATACTACGAGACCGAGATCATGGAGAATATACAAATTGCACGCCATGGGATTTACACCGCCGTCGTGTGCGAGGGGCCACCGCCACTCGAGCTACTGGTGCTGCTGGTAAGTTACCGTTTTTATTGCTCGACGTTCGTTATTTACTCCCTTCCTGAGGAATTGTTTTATCATTATTCCCTTTTGCCTTAGGATATCGGGGCAATTTTGATCCCGTCTCGGCGGAGGGGTCGCCCTCATCGGGCATCAATTAACGAGCGGACGGCAATCCGGCAGCACCGTGAGGCGTTACGGATCCGCAGCACCATCTTGTGGTACAATGCCGAGGAGGCACCCCTAGGGCTCGACAGCTTATTCGCCTTGGAGTAGTGCACTATTTTTTTTTTTTTCTTTAATAAAATTTTTGCACTGGCTTTCACTTAAAATACTCAGTTTTTGTTTCTTGGCGTTCGTCGTGACTTTCCCATGTGACCAATTTTCCTATGTATAGTGCTACGTCTAGAGATATAGTGTAGTTTTAATCAACCTGAGCCTCTTGGCGCGGGAGAATCCTGGTGGCAACGGTTGTCGGTGGGACCCGGGCCTCAGGTTCGCTAGCGTCTTTCGCGGTGGCTCTTGTACCACTGTTGCGGATACGATACAGGTGGCCTGTGCGTTTTTGGAGTAAAGGCATCGCTTCCCCAGCTTCTACGTCGTTCTTCCGGGGAGTCAACCATCCACAACAGGTTCGTTTCCAGATAAACTTTTTACAAGAATAACCGCAGAGAACCAGCACGAAAAGCCCCTGGAGAGAGAATCCAACGATGGTCCAGTGTTGCTGCTGCTGCTTGTTCCTTCTGTGCGTCCCAATCTCCATGATCTTTTGTTCGATGTCGAATAGCGATTCGCCATCTTTTTGATACTTCCATGATGGGGATTTCCCATTGGATTCGTCCGGTGCTAAGGGCAATACCCTCTCATCCGGAAGATCCTTTAGTATCGGTGCTATCAGGGTCACATTTAGGGTGGCCTCTGGTGCGTAGAAATATTGCTGCTGGCTTTCATAAGCTCTAATTCCAGTCAGCGTTGCGCTACGCGTCCGTCCTACGCAATTTGCACTGAGGTGAAATACACCTGCGCCACTCAATTTCTCGGTGGTGTCAACTAGTCCCGGGCAGAGTATGTGTACCGTTTCAGGTTGAGCAAGTGAGTACAACCAACCCCCTTGAGCAGGCAGGTGTTTCCAGAATGGGCCATGCCATGGAGTGACACGGACATTGCACTGCTGATAAGCTGATAACGATGGACGAGTCAGCATTTCTATTTCGCATCTTCCAGTGACAGATACTTCATAGACGGGTGCTTCAATGGTACAAATGTAATTGGAAATTACTTGCACGCATGCCGCAATGTATAGTGCATCGGCCAAAAAGTAGGTTCTTCGGTCTTCTGAAATGGCAATGTATGGGGCGGCCGGAATTATGTAAGCCGACCCTATTTGACCCCCTGCCTGAGGCACGGGCCATGGGTGCATGTGATATAGCTGATAACGCGTTCTGTCGAGTAACGGGATATGTAGTACGATAATGAGGCGGCCTCGATGGAACACTAGGTCAGTGCGTACTATACGTGCTAAGATTTCGCCTCTTAAAGACTCTACGGCCAATGGAAACTCAAACTCTGGAGCTTGAAGTTGAATTTCTCGGGAGATCGCTGTTAATTGATCTGTATGTAGAATGGCTGGATCGTATCGGCCATCTCGCGCTGCAGAGATCACTCGGAGATATTCCTCTCCAACCTTCACGTACTGTTCCAGTTTTAATTGAGCACGATACGCGAATCTCGTTAGCTCCGCATTGAATTTTCGCGTTTTCTTGTTCGATCCCCTTAGATTGAGTTAAAGGGTCCCTTGGTTCCCCGGGTCCTTCGGTATGATTATCACAATGCTTCACTTTACCACTGGCTACAGCTTCCGCCCGATTTTCCCGATTTTTCACTCCCGCGCGGCGTACCATGAGATTTCTTAATAATTCCCGAGACGAGCAGCAGAGGTCGGGCTTGATTTTAGTAGCCCTCGATTGGCGGTAATAATAATAATATTAACCCGTGTCAACCTTCTCGATGGATATCAACACAGCCCCCTTTCTACCTGTGCACTCGCTGTCGATTTGGGGTATATGCAGGGATAACTGGTGATGTCTAGGGTTTGTTCATACGTGTACAACACTCGAGCGGGTTATCGCTCAGAATCTCAGTATTTGGAAATTCGTGACGTTCGAGCGGGTAATCGCTCAGAACACCACGCTAAAGGAGATGTGTTGGGAGAGTAGTAATGTTCGAGCGGGTAATCGCTCAGAACATCACTCTAAAGAGGACATATTGGGAAAGTAGGAAGGCCAAATTCGAGCGAGTGAACGCTCAGAATTTTCCCCTTAGGATATAGCTTGTGCGGGATGTCGCACTAAGCTGTCAATGTGCTGGAGTCTCTCTAGAATCGCTAAGGAAATGTACAGAAAGCGACGTACGAGTGCGTTCCGGTTATGTGGCAGTAAATTTTGATAATTGTCCGATGACACCCGCGGAATTCCGGGGAAAATCCGCTACAATGTGAAACAAATATGGAGTATGCTGCTCGCCAGGAGAGTATATTAGTATTCTCGCAAGTGACCGTACCGACCCAGCCGCTGTTTCTATTCGTACGGCACCCACGTCAAAAAGGGCTACTCCTGGATCAACAGCACTGCTTCTAACGAAGTTCAGATCGTACTCTAAGTTCACTTCGAATATTGCGGATCCGTGTAATAACTGAGGTAATTCCAATTCGTGTTGCACTTCACTGACCAGTACTGATTCTGAATCTCTATTGTCTTCTATGGTTACTTGAATGTAGCGGACCATTAAAGTGTCTAAGTATGAGGAGACGGAGTGACTAACGAGTTCCGTGTAAGTTGTCTGCCTACTGACGACTGAATCCCTTAGGGTAGGGAGTCGAGCTCCCTGCTCACTCCTTTTTGCAAACTCTGCTTTCCCGCATTCTGCAGGAACTAGGATAGACTGCCCTTGTTATCATCACGTACTGGACCTCGTATTTCGGTCAACATTACCGAGTTGCGGATTCTCCTCTTGGACGTGAGAAAGTCCTCCAGCTGCAGTCCCCATGGTTTCGGGTATTGCCGGTGTCACTAGATCCTCTTATTCGTCAGCCAGCGTGTGTTGCGCATGAGGATATTGGGAAATTGTTTATCAATTCCTAGTGTTCATTCTTACATTCCAATGCATTCACTCATACGACAATTTTACGGCATCTACATATTTACGAATTAGGTGACCATTTGGCATTTTCAATATTACATTATTCCTATCGGTTACATCTACTATAATATATGGTCCATGATATTGACCATCAAACTTACCCTGCGGGACCTCTTTTTTCACCCAAACCTCGTCGCCTACGTGGCCGGTAAATGGCCGGGACTTTTCGTCATAGTACCGTTTGGAGTTTTCTATCGCCTTGTTGATATTTCCCCCCGTGATTTCACGAATTTCCGATGGTCGCTTTATCAATTCCGATGTAAAGGAATTATAGGTGGAGAGTTTGGGCTCCGTGAGAAACTGACTTGGCAGTCTTGGTAGTCTTCCGTATACTACCTCGTACGGGGTAAAATTCATCGCCTCGTGCACACAGGTGTTATAAGATAGTTCAGCGTATGTCAATAGTCTGTCCCAATCATCATATTTCCCGATATAGTGTTTGATATATTCCGTTACCATGATGTGGCTTCGCTCTAGAGCACCGTTCGTTTGAGGTTTATACCCAGACGTTGTAAGCTGTTTAATTTTGAATATCTTCGCGATTTCTCGTAGAAGACCGCTCGTAAATGCGGCTCCCCGGTCAGTCAATATTGCATGCGGAGCCCCAAATTGACTTATGAGCCGTCGCTCTATTGCCTCTGCAATGGTGGCTGCTTTCAAATCCGGAATCGGCTCTGTCAAACAGTATTTTGATAATTGGTCCTGCATGGTTAGTATATGCTTATTTCCATGCGGAGTAGTGGGTAGAGGCCCTACGGTGTCCAGCGCAATTTTATCAAAAACGTCCACAGGCGTATCTGTAATTAACATTGGTTCACAAGTTTTAACCCGCACTAGTTTCTGCTCCTGGGAACTCTTGCAGCGCCTGATAAAGTTTTGCACATCATTACGAAGTGATGGCCAATAAAAGCGTTCCCGGATTTTCCGGTAGGTCTTTGTTACCCCCCTATGGCCGCCCATCAAGCTCTCGTGGAACTCGCTTAAGATGGTACTCCGATCTTCCGGCCTCGGCATTTATATTTTTCCGTAACAAATGGTCACTGCAACCCGCGAATTCTCAAACATCTTGTGAATCTTGTCAACAAGCTCGCCTGCGGGCAGGGAATCTGTATAATCTCCGCCGCGAGATATTCGAAGAGATTCGACGTGGTTACGTTTTAAAACCCTCTTCAAGTTGCTTAATCCCTTAAAAATGTTTTCGTCTTCAGTTTTTTCGAAGTACCGGGTTTTTATGATTATACTGTAAATCTTATTCTTCCCATAAGGCGTGACAACGATTTGCCCCACCCTTAGACTTGCCTGTTTAATTCTGTCCGCATCAATTCTACCCAGATCTGAGAGTATTTTACCAATTGACGTAACGAGTTCTTCGTGTGCGCATACAAAATGGACGTAATTATCGGGTTTGTATGTTAGACATTCCCGGGTTCCAACGACGGGATTATAGACTTTCATCACTTTCCCTTTGTCATTGCCTTTCTGGTCATTCTCGCTTTCCGATGTAGATGCTACAGCACACAGGTCATTATCGCTGAATACTGTGGTTTTCGGTTGTTCGTTACACGGGTTGATTTCTTCCGCCCTAGGTCGGGGAGTAAATATCTGTCTTGGTGCGGGGTTAAAGGGAAACGGAGTTGATCGTGCGGTAGGAACTACTCCTGCAGCTGGTAAAGAGAACCTTACTTCTCGCAAACGCGCACTTTCGCTGCTGCCATCCGCAGGATACGAACGTAGTGGTTTATCATCCCCTTTTCCGTCCAGTTTCTTCGGTATCACCTTATTGCCTTGGTCTGCGTCTTGCGTAGATTCCTCAACGATAGGGAGAACGAGATCATTTTTGGACAGGCTTACTCGTCGCAAGAGTTAATTTTCGGATAACTGTGGAACGGCATTGGACAACTTCTCAATACGTCTGTCAAATTCAATATCCTCTAGCTCGTCATCATAAGGATCTAGCCCCTCAAACTTCTCCTGCATTTCCTCCGGTATCGAGTCTCCTTCTGAGACTGTACCTAATACGACTTCAATGTCTTCGTCGTCTTGAGCCAGATTCGCCCCTTTATCTTGGAACTTCTCCTCCAGAATACGTGGAGATTCATCAAATTTACTGAACGACTCCTGAAGTTGCGCAGTTAATTCGCTCGTGTCGTCCATAGAAGGTGTATTAGTGCCCTCTAAGTCCGGGGCAGCTGGTTGTGGATTTCCCTCTGTATGTTCCTTCGGTTCGATAGAGGACTTTCCGGGTTGAACCTGCTCATCGAACACACTATCGTCCGAGCCCTCGTCAACAGAACTCAGGTTGACAACAACGGTGTCGTGTGTCTTGGTGGTCAGTGAACCGCTCGGCCCTGCTGACAGTTCGGGTTCAGTGTTCTTAGGCGGCAACTCCGCTGGAGTTAGCGGGCGCCTCGACGGTAGTAGAGGTGCGGGTAGCGTACTACGATGTATTCTCTGTATCGGCGGATGGGATGCCTCGGTACTTGACTCATCGGTTTCGGATATTGTGGGTACCGCGGGAGTAGATTGCGTGCGAGAACGGGTCCTAGCGGCAATGCCGCTAAGGTTTTGGGTCGCTGAAAATCTAGTAACTCTCGCATGTCTAGAGGGTCCCGGTGGTCTCACCCGACCCCTTGCTCTCGTTATACTACTTCCCCTACGTGCGGATGTCGGCACATTATTCGAGGTTATCGGAAGTACCTTTTTCGTGCTGTCGCTTCCGGAACACTCCGAGCTTGATTCCGCTGAAATTACTGGGTTTCGGGAAAGCGCATCCGCGTTGACGTTCAATTTTCCGGCCTAGACAAATTCGTAGTCGTACCTTCTCATTTTCCATTTCCATCGCGTAAGCCGTTTTCCAGGATCATCCATGGCTCCTATCCATTTCAAGGGTTCATGGTCGCTAACAAGCTTAAACCTTCTACCATACAGATAGGTATTAAAATGCTCTATCGAACCAATGATTGCCAGGCATTCCTTATCTGTAGCATAATAGTTTCTCTCAGCCTTTGTTAGTACCCTCGAGTGATAAGCTATCGGTAGGTCTTGCCCGTCATGTTCTTGCGATAGGACTGAACCTATAGCGACGTCCGAGGCGTCTGTTGTTAATATATAAATATATAATAATAAATAAATTGATTATCCAAGTCAGGGTACTGCAATACTGGTTCCTTGCATAACGCTTTGCGAAAGTCCCTGAAGCTGCTCCTCTGCGGAGATCCCCACGAGAAGGCTAACCCCTTTTTTAGTAGGTCAAATAATGGCTTTGCGCGCGCTGAGAAATTTGGTATGAACCGTCGGTAGTAACCGGCTAAACCCAGAAACTGACGCACATTCTTCTGAGTTTTCGGAGTAGGAAATTTCTCTACTGCTCTTAATTTCCTTGGATCCATTCTCAGCCCGTCACGGCCTACTATGTGTCCGAGATAAGCAA
>NW_014333478.1:0-102 GCF_000341935.2 Cephus cinctus
GGTCTGTCTGGGACAGTCTGGGACAGTCTCGGAACGACTGGGATATATTTGGAACAGCCTAGGACAGTCTGGGACAGACTGGTACCGACTGGTTTTTTTTTT
>NW_014333478.1:427-1031 GCF_000341935.2 Cephus cinctus
ATTGGGATATTTTTCGAAAAGCCTGGGTCTGTCTGGGACAGCCGGGGACAGTCTGGGATACTTTTGGAACAGCCTGGGTATGTCTGGGACAGTCTGGGACAGACTCGTACCGACTGGAATTTTTTTGGAAAAGTCTGGGACTTTCTGGGACCGTCTGGGACAGACTGGGATATTTTTGGAATAGCCTAGGACTGTCAGGGACAGTCTGGGACAGTCTGGGACCGACTGGGATATTTTTGGAACAGTCTACGACAGTGTGGGACAAACTGGGTCGGACTGAAATTTTTTTGGAACAAGCTGGGTCTGTCTGGCACAATCTGGGACAGACTGGGACAGACTGGGATATTTTTGGATCAGTCTAGGGCAGTCTGGGACAGACTGGGACCGAATGGGACTTTTTTGGAACAGTCTGGGTCTGTCTGGGACCGTCTGCGACAGACTGTGATATTTTTGGATCAGTCTACGGCAGTCTGGGACACACTGGGACAGACTGGGATTTCTTTGGAACAGACTGGGACAGTCTGGGAACGTCTGGGACAGACTGGGATATTTTTCGGAAAGCCTGGGTCTGTCTGGGACAGCCGGGGACAGTCTGGGATACTTT
>NW_014333479.1:0-9609 GCF_000341935.2 Cephus cinctus
ACTGACATGTGTATCTATTTTTACTTTTTGTTTTCTATTGCTTAAGTAGTAGTTTAGTTAGTTTAGTTAAGTAGTTTTAATCAATTTATGTCCCTTTCCTCTTATACCATATGATTTAAGTTTATCTAGTAATATTTGATGGTTTACTGTGTCGAAAGCCTTTGCCAAATCTAGAAATGTAATAGCTATAGGTTCACTTTGGTCTAAGTTTTCGTATATTGTTTTTGATAAGAGGCTTAGTGCATCTTTAGTTCCTATATTCTTAATAAAACCAAATTGTTTTTCACTTAATATTTTACTTTGATTTATAAAATTTATAATTCTGTTGTGTATGATTTTTTCAAAGATTTTAGCTATGTTTGATATTAGCGATATTCGCCTATAGTTTTCCATATCATTTTTCTTTCCTGCTTTGTAAATTGGTATAACTTCTGCCGCTTTAAGCATATCAGGCCAAATTGCCATTTCAATACATTGATTAATAACACAGGCCAACGTGTCTGCTATAATTGGAGCTATAGTTTTCAATGTCTTTGCACTGATTCCATCTATACCACCTTTTTTCAGTTTTAAATTATTTATTATTTTTTTAATTTCAGTTTCATTTGTGGGATTTATGAATATTGTTTTTGGATTACTTTTGGGTAGTTGTAAATTTCTGTTATTTGGTTTGGTTATTTTGTTACTCAGTGTTTCTCCAAGTTTGCAATAGTACTCATTCATTTTATTCACAATTTCTTTCTTATCTTTTATGATATTATCATCAATTTTCAACTGAGAAATATTAGTATCCGTTTTCTTTTTACTTTTGCCAATTCTTTTGTTTATGCATGTCCAGAGTTTTCTGGGATCATTACTATTTTTTCCTATTGTTTTTTTATCATGATTGTTTTTTGCTTCCTTTATGACCTTATATAAGGTTTTTACAAATTGTTTATAATTGGCTTTTAATTTTTCGTTATCTGGATTTTGTTTTAATTCATTGTATAGTTTTTCCTTTGTATTACACGAATTCAATATTGCTGTTGTTATCCAGTCTTTTCTTGGACTTTTGTTTGAATTGCGAATTTTCTGTTTTTTTTTTTGTATTTTGATTTATCAATGCAGAATTGAATGTCTTTTATTATAATATTTATTTTTTCATTCGGATCTTGTATATTTTTATACTTTGTCCAGTTTAAATAGGTAGAATGATAGGAACATTCAGTGGTAAAGCAAAGGAACTAGATACTTTCATTATCGAGATGGATCAGTACCACAGTACCGATATGGAGCGACTAGGGATCAAAGCTTAAACGAATACGTATATTTTACGATATAAAGCAAATCATTAGAGAAAGCTAGACACTTTATTAGAAGTTGAACAGACTTGAGAAATTGTTCCGAACTAAGAACCGCTCTTACGGAACAATTCGGAGATAGGACAAACCGCTGTTACATATATCGACCTTCACTCCGAAACAGAATAATAACGTAGCTCACAGGAAGTATAATTGGAGACTTAGCACGTTACCCAGTGCATTGCCTGTGCCACCTACCCAGCTGGTTAGTCGAGTGCATTCCTAACGTCCTAACCGTACCTAGAGCATCACCAAAAATCGACTATATAAGCAGCCAAAATCATGGCACTGACGCACAGAAAATCATTCAGTTTCACGCGTAAAAGATCGGACTGCACGTTGTCGCTCGTGGCTCTAACCGTTCGATTATTAGATTCAGTGTAATATTCGCAATCTGGCCTAGGTACGGATTCGTTATTACATACTCTAGGGAACAAGCTGGATCGGTTACCGGGCAAAATTGAGCTGCATAGACTAGTCTTTCCAAGTAACGCATATACTAGACAATTTTCTGTTCCACCAAATTTCTTTTGCCTTAACCTCACACACACAGTCAGGTTTTGTAATCCGATTTTCACACAATTTTTTATCCCAGTATTTCTCGTAATCGAAACACTGTACACAACAATTAATTGAAAACCTCTAAATTGTTTGTAACAATATATCGCAAATTCACATTTTACTCGCGTTTTAAATATCTATTACCCATCCTATTTGTAATCCGATTTCACAATATTTTTTATCCCAGTATTTCTCATAATCGAAACACTGTACACGACAATTAATTGAAAACTTCTAAATTATTTGTAACAATATATCGCAAATTCACATTTGACTCGCGTTTTAAATATCTATTACCCATCCTCAAACATTTCAGAGAATATCTATCCACGTTGGAATAGCAAGGCGTGTTTCAACACCTTACACGAGCAGCGAACCCACCATTGAGTGCATTCTTACCGCTCGGAATTCACTCAAATATTATTCACATTACCTCCGGTCGTTCCTTTTCTTTGGTTACTTTTAAATTTTTGTTATGAAATTTAAAGGCCTCGCTAGCTACTACGGCCTACGTAACACCACGAAATATTGACAAACGAATTGCAATTAACGCGAATACAACATAATGAAGACATGTTGAGTTTCCTTACTAGAATCAGGAAATTGAAGGTTAGAATAGACCTTAAGATACAAACAGATCCTCTAATGGGGGTAATGAAAGATGTGGCAAGAGGTTATGCAGAAAGCATGGCGATCATGGTATTAAAATCAAGCGCACCATCAGAACTATATGCAGAGCTAAGACTTGGCAAACCGACAATGTTTAATGAAGCCGCGAATATAATCACAGAATATATGACTTACGAGAAACAGATTAATAGCCTGCGAGGTATTAATACACAGACGTATAGAAAACCAATTGTACCGCCCCGACCAATACAAGGAAAGCCACATGTAAATAACCAATGGCAACAACAGCCGTCATTTTGGAATCCTGTAAATACCGCGCAATACCAACCAAACATGTATGCACCAACGTACGGACAATCGCGATTACGAACTTCCCATCATAGCCTATTAACATACAGCCTATACCTAGGGCACCGCAAGATTCCCCACTAACTCACAGGTATTTGGGAAACCCATTAATGCATTCGCGCCCGGTAGCAATAAACCGCAAAATCCAGTTATACCTATGTCAGGAGTTTCCAAAATACTATCAAAAATAAATAAGAAACCATTCGCGCCTTTCGGACAGAATGCTCGGCATTTGTCACGTTCCGTGTACCGTTTCTCGTAGTTTTATGTTTTTCTAAACCGTCGTTAATCCTCATAAAACTCCGCACCCTGTTATTCCCTACATACCGCTTCGCTACCGTTAATTCCCAACCCTACTAAAAGATTCCATTTATATTTTTCTAATACCTTTACATCAGCGTCTCTATTCCTAAAACCCTTAAAAACCGATACGTTTGCCAATTTCCAGTTTGCAGTCCTGTTACTCCCAAACTAGGTTTTCCCGCTTTTCAATCCCTACCTTACACCACTTCTATTAGTATAAAAAGACGAACCTTCCCTAAGTTAAAAGTAGTAGTAGTCTGGACATTGTATACGATACCTCTCTCTCGTGAAATACATATACTCTTTGCACAACCTGGACGGCGGTTTCTTTACTGAAGAAACCCACCAATACTTCCTGGAACCCATAACAAATATAAATTCGTTGATCAACGATCACCGAGTAGGATCGTAACACATTACGTTCCTGGAAATAAGATCTTCAGAGATACTGAACCCCCTGATTTCATAGCCGAAGAACTTACAAATATAGAACATCAAGAACAAGATAATTACTATTATCCAGAGACGGAGACATGTCAGGGCTACAACGAATATTCAGAGAACATGCAATTCTCGACCGATCTAAGTGCTGAACAAACTGAAGCACTTGCAAATCAGGATTTTCACGAGGACCAAAGACAAAATCCAAACGAATAGAACTTAATACCGTACTCAGCAACTCACTACCATATACAGGGTGTCCCAAAATTACCTGACCAACGGGGTATGGCGGTATTCGGGAGGCACCACTGATCACGAAAATGGCCTTCCTTTTGCCCGCAAGGTCATAGTTTTTAAATGGGAGCAGGTCAAAGTTGACCAATCAGAGGAAGGCGTCAAGAGAAACGTAGGCACCTACGAATTCTGAGTTTTCTTCCCTCGCTTTTGTTTCTCAGTGGCTTCGGGCAGGATGACGTCAGCCGAAGACATGCCTATTAGAAACAAGCCACCGAGAAACAAAAGCGAGGGAAGAAAACTCAGAGTTTGCAGGTGCCTACGTTTCTCGTGACGCCTCGCTCTGATTGGTAAACTTTGACCTGCTCCCATTTAAAAACTATGACCTTCCGGACAAAAGGAAGGCCATTTTCGTGATCAGTGGTGCCTCCCGAATACCGCCATACCCCGTTGGTCAGGTAATTTTGGGACACCCTGTATATATACGCCTCGCTCTGATTGGTAAACTTTGACCTGCTCCCATTTAAAAACTATGACCTTCCGGACAAAAGGAAGGTCATTTACGTGATCAGTGATGCCTTCCGAACACCACCATACCCCGTTAGTCAGGTAATTTTGGGACACCCCGTATAGAAATTGCAGAGTCATGCATGAAAGTGTTGATAGATACAGGATGTCAAGCATCCATCATGCGGCCTATAATAGCAGAACAGAACTTCGCACAGCAGATCTTTCGTAGTAATACAGTAGTAACTACGTGCATAGGGCAGCAAACAGCGAGAGAAAGAGCAAAAATCACTGCTTTTAAAGAATTGGGTCAGCTCGAACCCATGGAGTTCATTCTGTTCTATTTTCATGATTATTACGACGAACTCATAGTAGTAAATGAACTAAGAAAAGCAAAAATGCACATAGATCTAGAAAACGGATTGCTATGCAACGATGAGGCAGAAATCCCCCTGAAATACCGAACAGATATTAACACTCAGAGAATAGAAATCTCCGAAAATACAAATATCTTGAAAAGAATAAAGGCCACACTTAACGAAGGAGAATGGATAATACCCGAGATTACGGGATTACGATAGAAGTGAAGGATAACTATAGGATAGCAGAAATCGTCAACAATTCTCCGAACACTAAGATATATACATTAGGAGAGAAATTATTGGAAAGGACTAAAGACGTGATACCTTTGAATGAAGTAGAACTTATTCACGCACACATGGAATCGCAACTAGCTGAAAAACCTCGAAAGCTGGAGGAAATCAGCGTAAACCACTTTAATAGCGAAGAGTCACATGAGTTACTCAAACTTCTAAAAGGTTACACAGACGTACTCCATCAACCGGAGAGTAAACTGATATTTACCCGTACAATAAAACATGTAATTGAGACCAAAGATGAAATACATACACATACCAAGTCTTATAGGTATCCGCACATACACAAAGAGGAATTACAGAGACAAATACACAAAATGCTTGAAGACGGTATAATTAGGCAATCACATTCACCCTGGAGCATCTGGATTCCATCAGATAGAAATGGACCCAGAATCTATTGAAAAAACAGCGTTCAATGTGGAAAATGGACATTACGAATATACACGAATGCCCTTTGGTCTAAAAAATACACCAGCTACATTCCAACGTGTAATGGATAACATCTTAAGAGAACTGCATAACAAATTATGCCTTGTCTATATGGACGATATCATAATCTTTTCTACACCTCTACAGGAACATGTTAGTAACCTCAGAGCAGTCCTCGACAGACTCAGAGCCGCTGGTATGAAGATACAACTGGATATATCTGAATTCTTGCATAAGACAGTTGAATTTTTAGGACACAGTTACGACCGAGGGAAGCAAACCAAATCCAAGAAACTTACAAGCAATAAAGAATTTTCCTATACCACAGACGGCTAAAGAAATCAAATCGTTCTTAGGGTTAACAAGGTACTATAGAAAATTCATTAAGAACTTTGCTAGAATCACTAAACCAATGACGAAATGTCTGAAAAAGGGAGAAAAGATTGAGCATACAAAAGAATTTGTGGAAAGTTTTGAAACATCCATGAATGCCTTAATGGAAGAACCTATACTGCAGTATCCAGACTTTGACAAACCATTCAATTTAACGACCGATGCATCTAACGTTGTTGTTGGAGCAATACTCCCACAAGGAACGATAGGAAAAGATCTTCCTGTGGCATATGCATCGAGAACACTCAACCCAGCGGAAATAAATTATAGCACTATCGAGAAGGAATTGCTGGCCATTGTCTCGGTAACCAAAAACTTCCGACCGTATCTATATGGAAGAAAATTGTTGTGCCGTAACGTCTCGGAGACGAAGGAGTTCGGTCGAGAGGTTAGGGCTTAGATATTTTTGGGATCATTGCCGGTCAAGGAGTTAGAACTCGCGTGAATATAACAAAACTAGGAAGGTTTATTGAAACAATCAAAGAAACGTACAGTAAGTTCGACGTACGTCCAGCCTATATTGGCAGCGTTCGGTCTTCCCATTCCTTGTACTAAATCTACTCCACGAGAGTACCTTATCCGATCGGATTCTAATTGTAGACTGTCGATTTTTGGATGTATAGCCGATAAGCTGCACTTCCGAAAATGTGATTATTGTGCGATAATCGCGCCCCCTTAAATAAAATCGTGCAAATTACTACATGGCGTTCGCCTCTGGTGGCCTCGGGTGAAGACTTGATTAAGGTCGTTACCCTAGTGGAGTACAGGTTCCATCATTATTTGAGTACAATTCTCTTTATTTTTAACTGGGGTGTCTGCCTGTAGCATTGATCCTGTTTTGCGGGTCCTGATCGTCCCAAGGAAAACGCCTTTCGCGTGCTCTGTTTGATGCTGCCCGCAGGCTATCTGACCTTGATATTAGCGGTTCCCATTGAATATTTACCGCGAGTGACACCGAGCGTGGTAGCCGGTGCTGTTGGGGCCGAGTTGTGCTTACGCTTTGTGACGTGAATTTCGGAAATTAAGTCACAAAGTTTGCTAGGAATAGGGAAAAGACACAATCCACCTGCAACGATCCTCAAAACGTCAGTCACCCAATATTCCAAAGATGGCTTTGCTGGCCTCGCTTACCGTTTATGCACTCTGTTTTCGCCTATCGTCCTTTCGGCTTATTTCTGTTCCGTCTTTCTGCTTTTTCGTTTTTATTTTTTATTTTTGAGCTTTCCTGTTCGCACTCGCCTACCTTCTTTACCGTCCTGGGCAAATCTACGTCTACACCACGAGCACGAAGCTGACCGCCAACGAGGGTTCCTGAGCTACCGGACGAGCAATCGACAGAGGCTGGACCAATCTGCTGTTCGTTCCGGAGGACTTCCGTGGAGCCAGGGAGACCCGGGATAGGATCCCTCTAATACTTCTGCCGGCCGTCCATACGGGCCGTCAAAAAGGGCCTTCGCCACTCGTGCCGCCGATAGGAGGAACGGATAATCCTCTATCGTGCAGCCTAGTCACTGAACGTTCTCTGGCGCTCCTGTTATCAGTAGCGCCCGGAGAAGAAACCAGGGTCTACTCTTCGCTGGATCCTGCTGCTCGCACCGAGGACTCACGATCGGCCACACCAAGGATTCCCGCGCTCAGCTCGGCTCTCTCCGTCGATCTTCGGACTCTGGCGCCTAATGCTTCGTCTCTGGCTACCGTCAAGCGTTAGATTTACCTATTCTATATTATTATAGTGTGTTATCGCTCTACCGTGCGAATTAGGAATTAATAAGTTATGGAGGGGACCGCCTATCTTCGGACTCGAGCCGCCTAAAGCTTCGTCTCTGGCTACTGTCAAGCGTTAGATTTACCTATTTTGTATTATTATATTTTGCTATCGCTCTACCGTGCGAATTAGGAATTATTAATTTATGGAGAGAGGCCCTTAGGGCTCTTCTTCTAGCGACGAATTCCGGCTCGTTCACTTACGTTTGGAGCATCTCAGCTAGTGATCGCGTAAAGTAATCCGTCCTAGTGAACAAAGAGCAGCCGATATCCGAAGTATCTTGCGCCGCAGTTGAAGGAAGTCTCTGGGCTTACCTCTCCCGACATCGCTGTAGTAGAGAATATTGTATATTGAAGGAAGGAAGGAAGTCTGAGGACCGATTTTCCCGATTTCGTATCCTATAGATTTGGTGAGCACCTTTCGTTACCTTTATTTTGGAGATTTGGTGTGAATTTAATTGAAACAATCCCGTCTAGGCGCTTTGTCTCGACGGCAAATTTTCTCGCTTACCGGGACTGAATGTCGTTCCAGTCCCTCTAAGTAAAAGGACGATAGTGCCGGATACCGTTATCTTATTTCGTTTTTCTTTTATTATCGTAGAATACTTAATCTGGAATATATTGTAATTAATTGCGCTTTGTAATAAATTAGTGCTTGTGGTCTCGACGCTAAATTTTCTCGCTTACCGGGACAGAATGTCGTTCCAGTCCCTCTAACAAGGAAACCCCCCCAACCCGACCCCACCGATTTCAATAATTTTTTGATATGTTGTAGTACTCGACAAAATAAGAGACACGTATTTTTTTTTTTCTGACATCCACTTTAAAGGGGTGAAAACGACCCCTGAAATTCACCCCCGGAAAATCGTTTTTTCATCATATCTCGACTTCTAATTAATATTTTTTAATAAAACCAAGTGGAAAATATTTGTCATAAGAAGTCGAAGATATGAGGTGTGTTTATGACCCAAGGGGTTGCAACCCTTATTTTATATTTTGAAAAAACTATATTTTTTATGCTTTTTTCTGCATAAAAACCGGGGTATGGTATTCAATTTACAAATTGAAAATATCAATACTTATTTATCAAAGCCAGAAGTTATTTTTACAAACTTATCTTGTTTATGAATTGCTGACGACAGCTTTCTCGTTGTAGATAAGCTTATAAAAAATTGTTTATTCACCTTATCATTATTGAACAAAGTTCCATAGAAATGAAACACACATTTTATTATAGTACTGACTCCTAAATTTTACCTCCGAAAATTGTTTTTTATCATATGTCAGATTCTAATTGATATTTTTTAATAAAACCAAGTGGAAAATATTTGTCATAAGAAGTCGAAGATATGAGGTTTGTTAATGACCCAAGGGGTTGCAACCCTTATTTTATATTTTGAAAAAACTATATTTTTTATGCTCTTTTTCTGCATAAAAACCGGGGTATGCGCTCAAAAAAATAAAGAAAAGCGTTTCCGTTAACTCCATCAAATATTTCAGTTGGGGTGTTTCAGGATTTTTCAAAGGGATAAAAACCACCCCTAAATTTTACCCCCGAAAATTGTTTTTTATCATATGTCAGATTCTAATTGATATTTTTTAATAAAACCAAGTGGAAAATATTTGTCATAAGAAGTCGAAGATATGAGGTTTGTTAATGACCCAAGGGGTTGCAACCCTTATTTTATATTTTGAAAAAACTATATTTTTTATGCTTTTTTTCTTTATATAAACCAGGGTATGTACTCAATATTTATTAATATTTTTTAATGAAACTATGATTAAAAATTATTTTTATAAGATTTATTTCTTTTTCTTCTCTTTTTATAATAGTGCTTTGGAATTTTCGAATATTTTATAAGATACCGATTATTTTCTCGACCACGTGGAAATACCTAGGGCCCCGGCGTCTCCGGCTTGGCCGTTTCCTCGTTGAGTCTTGTCTGGTTGTTTTAATCCCCCAAAAAACACTTACGTGTAAAAAACTACGCCAAGTACAG
>NW_014333480.1:0-39389 GCF_000341935.2 Cephus cinctus
TAATTACTATAGTATTCCTTAAAAAAATTCGCAAATATAGCCTTTTTTTTCGAGCGTCCAAACCAGAATAATCCCTTAATAAGTACAAACTATCCCGGTAAATGCCGAGATCTACCATGAGTAGCATGGCATTATCTATTCAAAACTATGGTCCGAGTTTTTTAAAAGTATTTTTTATACTTGTATTACCTAGGTATCTATGTTTGAGTTCAATAAAAATTATCTTTTTCAAAAAAAAAAAAAAAACCATTGAGCTGACAGTCTCTGCTCGTTCGCGGTACGAGTAGGATCATGGCGCTGAGTATAGCTTCTTAACCCACAATATCGCGATTAGTGCTTCAGTCAATATTACTATCTGTCAGAATTGCTTCATTAATTCATTACATAAAATAAATTACAGTGTGCCGGTCCTCGGGTCCAGTTATTTATGAAACAAATAACAATGGACACGGGACACGTGCATAACCAACAAAACGGGCCTCCTGCCCAAACTAGTTCATCGACGGATCCGACAGGATCCAACAACTAACCTCAAGTCACCTACAACGCGAAAGTATGGGAAAACAAAATATTCAACTCTCCCATTGATGCAGGTAGGCTCGCTAGAAAAATGCTAGAAAGTAATAAACGAGTAAACATTCCAAAAGTGAACTTCAAACAAGCACGCAGTTTTAATTGATCAGCTGATCAACTAAAAACAACTTATGATTGGCCGAAGCACTGATCCGCATGAGCAGTCATAGGTATATTAATACTTCCTGACAACAGGGAGCTTCAGTATCGGAGCCTCCTAGCCCTGAAGATGCAGTCTGAAGCGTTTGCGAAACGTCGGCACGAAGCTGAACACAGACGCGGCTTCCATCCGGAAACCATGAGTACTAATGACGATATTGGCCGCGAAAGCCTAAACTCTCAAGCACGAAGTCGAACATCGTCTGAGTCCGACAGCGAGCCGAGAGTTGGCGACAATAGCAGGGACACTAACGTATTCTTAAAACCGCGAAAGCCCGCGAAGCTAAGAAAAACCTCAAGTGATGCTGGAGTCAGCACCAGTAACCAATTCACAATTCTAACTGACACTGAACCTCCCAACGCAGACCAGCGAACCACCGCTAACAATAATAAAAACAACACCGAAACCAAAGGCAAATCCTACGAAAAACCCGAGACGAATCCCAATCAGAGGGCACGAGAAGCTACGCCTAAAATCAGACCCCCTCCTATCCTCGCCCAAATCAGCCGCATAAAAGCTACCACGACAATTCTAACCACCAATGATATCGCAACATCGACATTCACGGTGCGTGAATTTGATGAAGAGCTCACCAAAATCTTTGCAGGGAACCTGAATGCCAAAAGCATAACATGGGGCGACGCAAAGTCAAACGAAAGAGGTGACCAACTAACTGAATGGATCGACAATAACTATCTTGAATTTAAAACCTCGTTACTGTCACCAGAAAGACCCACTTATCCGAAAGCAAACTCATACCTAGACCATTGCCTCATCGATCTACGAATAGACGTGGATAACCTGATAAATGGAAAACTCCAAACTCTATCCTATGATAGTGATCACCTAGCGATCACACTAACAATCATCGCCGACGAATGTGCCCCCGGCATCACGGACAACCTGGCCATCAACACCAACTCATTAAACTTCAAAAAAGCTAACTGGAAAAAGTTCAATAAATATCTGATGAAAACTTACACTGATAATATCAACATACCGAGTGACAGGAACCTGCCAATTGAAGAAATAGACAACATCATTAAACTGGAAGACAAGATACTGGACGCAATGAAAGCTACAATCCCGAAAATCAAAAAATGTGACGACTACCTTCATAAATATAACAATAAAAACATCAAACGACTTCACGCTTATAAATCTTTTCTAACCCTTGTGTTACCACCCCAAAAAATCTACACTAGCGACCAGCCGGGGTACCCGGGTACCAAGGTATGATTTTGCAGGTGAAACTTTGTTATACCTAAAAACTTACACATAAATTTAATTAATATTTATTTGCTGATACTTTGAGAAGATATTTCAAGTGAAATACGATAATATTTTAGTATATAGTGACCCTTTTAAGTCTTTAAGCAGGTAGAAAACGTAGGTAATCCTACCGGATCCCCTTTGTTTTTGTGAAGAGCAGATGCGTAGAGCTGAAAAGGTACGAATAAAGAAGGGATACTATAGTCCTTTGATTTATAAGAATATTCTAGACACATTCGAAACGTATGCTGTTGTGTTTTGGAGCAAAACAGCCGTAGTCTTTGGCGTTTGTTCGACGCAGCAACACGTGCAGTGCAGCGACGCGTAGACAGTGAAACGACGCGCAGTCATTCTTTCGAATATAGTTTGAAACCTATAGTAATATTAGTGTTTTAGTTAATATTAGTTAATACTAATTGATTTTTATATTGTAAAAATAGTGTTTTATTAATTAAAAGATGGAGGAGTTATCGAGAAGGGAATTCGCAAGGTATGTAAAAGAAACATAATTTTTTGTACTAAAAAATTGTTTGAGGTATTGATTTGAGTAGAATCGTTTCATATTGTAAACATTTATTTAATTTTTAGATTGAACGATACGCAAAAGAAAGAATATTTAGCTTCGTTATTGGGATGCGAGGATGATGAGAATTTGGCTTCGTCAGACAGCGAGGACGATGACTGGGTTCCTGCAGATGATCTTAGTCTCGAAATATCCGACAACGAAGTAGAGAGTGATGAATCGGAATCGGAAGAGAATGAAAGCGAGGAAAGTAGTAATAATGATGCAGAGGAGGAAGTTGGTAGCGAATCTGAGGAAGAGGATCAAGAAGAAGTTGCTGCGCCAATGCAACAAAGTAACGGTTGAACGTTTGTTGCTAAGGATAAAACCGTATGGCACAAAAATGTACAACCTTGCCATCAAACGCCATCTAGAAATATCGTTAGGCAAAGAGCTGGGCCACGCGGGAGTACAAATATGTTATCTATATCCGAAACTTTCAAAAAATTTATAACTTTGGAAATGGTGGATATAATTGTTCGTTGTACTAACAAAAAGGCGCATGCAGTGTACGACGATTATAATAGCAAACACCCTGAAGGAGATCCTCGAGTCTGGAAAGATGTTTCTACAAGGGAAATGTACTCTTTCTTTGGTATATTGATTTGCGCTGGCGCTCATATTTCAAATACTGACCACGTACCAGAAATGTGAAAAAAAGCATCATTTCCTCTGTACCGCGCAACAATGGGTAGATCGCGGTTCCAAGCTATAATGCGATTTATCCGTTTCGATGATCATGTTACACGCCGTATTAGAGCAGCCAATGATAAAGCTGCTCCAATCTCTGATATCTGGAATATGTTGAACAGTAATTTAGCGGCTTTTTATAAACCGACGGAGAATTTGACAATCGACGAGCAGCTTTATCCTTATCGAGGAAGAACAAAATTTACGCAGTGCACCCCTTCCAAACCTGCCAAGTATGGCATGAAAGTATGGTGGGTTTGTGATGCGGAAAATGGTTACCCCCTAAAAGGAATTTTCTACACAGGAAAAGTTGGCAACATCCGAGAAGTCAATCAAGGTGAGAGAGTTGTGAAGGAACTGGCAGTTTCTTTCAAAGGATCAGGTCGTAATATTAGCATGGATCGTTTTTTTACAACACTACCATTGGCAAAACTTCTTCTCCCCTGGAATCTCACGGTCGTCGGTACTTTGAAAAAAAATAAAGCTTATATTCCGCAAGAAATGAAACCAGGAAAATCAAGACCAATTCTATCTATTTGGATTTCATTAGAAAGTTACGATGTGCTCTTATGTACCGAAAAAAAACAAAGCTGTAATTTTACTCAGCACGATGCATAACGATGCGAGGATTTGCGAAGAATTGCACCAGAAACCAGAAATGATAATGCTTTACAATAAAACTAAAGCAGGAGTTGACAGAATGGATCAAATGTGTACAAGGTAGTCGACTCAACGGCGAACATGCAGGTGGCCGCTTGCATTTTTTTTCAACATCCTTGACATTGCTGCTCTAGCTGCTTATATTGTTTATTACGAAAACAACAAGATGATCAAGAAAAAAACAAATCAACGGAAGATTTTTTTGTGAAAGCTTGCAGAGGAGTTAGCAGTACCAATGATCGAAGAGCGATCGTTGAATCAGCAAGTTACGCGTAACCCGTCGACAATAATTGCGATTGAAAGCTACGTAGAATCCCGAAAACCGCAATCGCCGTTCCTGCTGATAATCAACGACGAGACATCACTGGTAGGAAAGTGGTGGTTGGATTGTGCTACATTTGCAATAAGCAAGCAATCAGGAAACGTCGTAAGACAAGAAAGAGTTGTATTTGCTGCGAGAAGCCCGTTTGCGACGAGCATACTGCAAAGATTACAAAATGGTTAGAATGTATGGATAAATAAAAAATAATAAGTAAATAATTAATAATAAATTATATTTATTGTAATTCATTTATAAGTACGTATTATTTTCTATTTTATTCTTATTTTTAGTCTCCATCGCAAAAATCATATTATTTTTGTACGTGGGTACCCGGGTACCAGGGTGGTACCAGCGTGTTCTTTTTTTCAAATCAATAATTTTTTTCGAAAAAAAAAATTCTTTATTGCATTTTTCTAAGTAAAATTAGCCGAATCATGGGGATCCGAGAAGGTTTTAGCTTATCTCTTCAGGGGGAAAAGTTATGCAAGAAAATACACGCCGATGGGTACCCGGGTACCCGGGTGGTAACGCAAGGGCTAATCAGAAAACAATACGATAACACAGCAATCAGCAGGCAAGAGAAAAACCGAATCAAGCTAACTATTAAACGAGTCAATAAGCTATTACATAAAGAGTTCAGTAAAACCGTCACAGCGTACTGGGAAGCGCAGGTAAAAAAAACATCAACTATAAAAATCCTCACGACTTCTTCCAACAAATAAACAGAATGTTAAGGCCGCGAAAAGACATTAGCATCAACACTCTAAAAATACCGGTCGATAACTGCCAGCTCAGCACTCACTGAGCAACATTGGTACCCGCACTAAACAGATGGTGGATAAAGTCGCATAAAACACGAAACAACTTAAATCTCTCATGAGAAACCATAAACAGTCATTCACCAAATTCTCAAATGAGAACCCTGTATACCACCCGGCGCTACTCGACAACGAACCAAAGTTCATCTTCAGCTACCTTGAAGTGTTAACGATTCTCAAAAAACTTAAAAATAAAACCTCATCTGGCCTCGATAATATACCTACCCTAGTGCTGAAAAATCTATCGGAAATCGTCATCAGACTATACAATATTATTTAATAATGCTATCAATAACTCTTACTACCCAAAGAGATGGAAAGCAGCTAAAGTGTTGCCCATTCCGAAAAAAGATAAAAATCCAGAAGCACCACAAAGCTATCGCCCGATTAGTCTCACCACAAGCATACGCAAAATCTTTGAGAGACTTATCAAAAAGCAGCTTGATATCATCATATTTGAAAAAAATATTATTCCTGACAACCAGTTTGGATTCAAAAACCAGCTTGCCACCACCCATGCAATAAACACATTTCTATCAGATACCAATAAGAGTCTACACGACAACATGATAGTTGGCGCTGTGTTTCTGGACTTAGAAAAGGCTTTTGATTCTGTCTGGATCAACGGATTAATATACAATGTCATGGTGACCCGTAAATTTCCTCTCGGATTGATCTTCTTAATCATTGACATGATCATTGACAACTATTTCTATACCTGGGATGGACTATCACTATCCACCGAACAATTTAACGTCGAAGAAGGACTCCAACAAGGCAGAGTTCTTTCTCCGACTCTCTTTAACATCTACGACAGTGGTACAAATGAGGCAGCAGAACTAGAAATTGGTGGTGTCAACTCCAACTCATTTGCAGATGACCGTGTCATCTATGTCGCTGACGGTGACGTCAATGCAATTATCCACAAACTCCAAGACAGAGTAAACAAGATTAATCGTCACTAACTGAATTGGAACCTCAAAATCAACGGACTTAAGAGCGGAGTAATGTTCTACAGACGCCCATGTAATTTCCTCAAAGTCTCGCAATACAACCGTGTGAAAACGGCCAAGATCACAGTTGAAAATCAGCATGGACAAGTCATCGAAATACCAGTCAAAAAAACGGTAAAACATCTGGGAGTTACCTTCGATCATCTACTCCACATTACCAAACATCATCAATCCCAGCTGCAAAAAGCTAGATTTGCAAAATTGATTTGCTACCAGCTGCTCATCAGACCGCTGCTGACCTACGCTGCACCAATGTTATGGAATATGGGGCCGTCGACCATGGAGAAACTTCGCAGACTAGAAAGATCAGCTCTTAGATCCTGTATAAATCGATACAGAAAGGCAGAAACAGGTTACCGTGAAAGAATTAGCAATTTAAAAATCTACAACCTAGCAAACATCATCAGGACTGCTTCTACCTGAAACTATGCAGAAATTACTACGCTAGTTACAAGAACATCAACAACCCGATCATGGACAGATTCACCTGTCCTGATGACGATATTTGCGAGAACCATTGTCTGTCTGGATATCTAATGCCAGAAATGTTCATCTTCTGCGGCCGAAAGGGGTTGTTACAAAACAACTACAACCTACCAATCATATACCACGAGAACCGTCACTGTATGAATAGAAAAATTAAGCTGGACCACAATCATTACATAAACCCAGAATTTTCCACGGCTCTGCCAAAAGTGGACATCAACGATAGACATCGCCTATCAGATGATTACTGGTGGCTCAAAAATGATGCCATCCTCATCGATGAGATTCGAAGGAGGACGGCCTGGGACGTTGATCTCTGAACATCACCATATAACAAGAAGCACCTCAATAGTACAGTAAATATAATTATAGTATTTATATTAATTATATGTAAATAAAATACCTCCCAACCCTCTCCTATCCCATCCAAACATCCTCCCCACTCCCACGTTCTCAAATGATAGATGTATTTTTCTAGACCATAGTTTTTGACATCATTAAATTAATAATTAAGGCTAACACATTATTCTTATGTATTCCAAATACTGACATACCAAAAATACAAAAACCATAAAGGAAACTGGCCAGATCTACCGTGTGTACTTAGGCAGTTTAATATGTTAAGTAAAATATCGAATAAGTTTTTATTGTTAATTTTGTACTTACTAACTAAATTATGTACTTTTGGGGTCAAATAAAAACTAACTTTAAAAAAAAACCATTGAGCCGACAGTCTCCAACTGGCGGCGGTAGGAGAAGGACCTGTGATAGAGAGTGCAACTCTGATAACAATATTTCGATACGAGTGCATGGGTAAAAAGTACGCGAATACCTTTTAAAGGAATAACAAGTCACAGCGATACATTAGTAAAAATAATTGTGTCCGCGCATCTACTCTTCCAAGTGATAGTGGATAATAAGCACGCAGCTAACCAAGAGACTGGGCCTCCCGCCCTTTCTTAACTAGTAATGGGCACCCAAAGCCCAAGTACGAGTTTCCTTCCTTCCTTTCCTTATCCCAAGTACGAGCTCTGGCCTCAACTTTAACTTCAAGCTTGAAGAATTGGCAGCTATCAAAGCATTCTATAACCTCAAAAACGCACGTCGTATAAATACTTCAACGGAGTCCGAGACTGATTCGATAGATGGCGCAGCCAATAAAGGTAGCGTAGCGTCCCTCTAGTCCGGCCAACGGTGGGGCTTGTTAGTGATTGGCTCCGCCATATTATGGGCTCTTTCCGGAATAGAATGGTGTGTGTGAATACGTATATGGGAGAGATTCGCATTGTGTAGCGTGGGCAGTGTTAAGCCCTGTACGGCGGGTTGCCTGTACTTGGCGCGAGACTTGACCGAGACTCTTGATGGTAAAGATTGATAGTTTGAAAATCCGCGCGTAATGTCATGGTGGCGCCAAACAAGCCCTTAATATGGCGTCCCTTCCGGGTGTTGGCCGGACTCTTACTGGAGGGACTCTAAGGTAGCGATGAATTTAAAAAACCACGCAAAACAGCGACGATGCGAAAGACCGATACCAATCCAGAGGTCGCAACAAAAAACCAATATGAGCAACTATCGCATGATAGGGATACGGACGCCGAAGTTACATTCAAGCTCACCAGAGGCGCTGGAAAAAATGACAGTGGCGACAGCTGCAATAATCAAAGCAACATAAACCATAGCGTGGCACCAAGACTCAAGTCACCACCACTCTATGTTCAACTTAACGATAGCAAATCGGCTATTACATTCTTGAACACTAATAACCACGGTCTTACATACAGGTCTTGAAACTTCCTCGAATTTCAGTGGTGGGGGTATGGTCGCTTAATGAGGCTGAATTTAGTTTCAAACAAGCGGCGCTGTGATCGGGTTCCGCAGATGAACATAACCTGCAATCGGTTGTGGGAGAGAGAAATAGGTACGGATCACTTGATCGCAACGCCTCTTGTGGTCATGAGGCGAAATGAAGAGTTCCAAGACCTGTATGTAAGACCGTGAATACTCCAGAAGTTAAAATCACAAAAGTGAGTAAAATGATATTTGACAAATCAAAGCCACACCTATTTAATTTTTTGATTTCAGTCTCACACGATAGCAAAACGGCGCAATTAACGCGCACTAAAAAATTATTACATCAAGTTATCAACTGGGAAAGATTAAGAAAACCCGTCTTATTTATCTGTAAAAATTGCCAACAAATTGGCCATGCGAGTTCAAACTGTAACCTCAAAACAAAGTGCGTGAAGTGCGCTGGTGAGCATACGGTAAAAGATTGCACAATTAAAGAGTCTAATGTTAAAATTATTTTAAGCTGTGTCAACTGCGGAGAAAGAGAGCACCCGGCTAGTTACTTAGGATGTCCCATTCTCAAAATGACAGTCAAGTTGAAGAAATACGTAAATCAACAAAAGGAGGTGAAAAAAAGAAAAATATCATGAAATCTATTAACAACTATGTTATACCCTGACGATCGTTCGCGGAGTCACTAGAATCCAAACTGAAGAATAATTTTCCAACACTCCCGAAAACACAAAATCCAGATAACAATGCATATAATGCAAATAACAACACGTCAAATCAGACCCAGATAGCATTTTCAAGCAACCAAGGCTCTGGCACCTCCAACCTGGAAAACCTGCTGTCCAACTTCAAGGATGAAATCATGCAGGAATTAAAAATAATGAACACTGATATCATTCCAAACACGATCAGAATAGACCAAATCATGGCCGCGTTCATTATGGAATAAAATGGAGCCAACAACTGACCACAAGATCAAGCTAGCTGCCATAAATGTAAATTCTATCGGTACACTAAAAAGAAGATATGATCTACAAACATTTATCGATCGTAACAAAATAGATATATGTTTAATCTCGGAAACTATGTTGAACACAAAGCACAAAGTACAATAATGTAATCACCAACTAGTCAGAACAGATAGGCCAAATTCGAAAAGGGCCGGAGGCACGGCAATAGCCATTAATAGGATGTTTAATTTACCACTATACAACATCCCAACTTAACAGGTAATAAAGTCACTGAATTCACAGCTATAAAAATAAAAACTGGTTCTAATATCAATCTTGTTGTAATCAGTGTCTATGTCACACAATGTGTGGGACAGTCCTTCATCAATGAATTTCACAAATTAGTTGAAGACTTCAAATTAAGTAACAGCGACAACTACTACATAATTGCTGGTGATCTTAATGCCAAGAACATCAGTTGGGGGGATGCTGTCTCGAATGACCGAGGAGATCAATTGGTTCAGTGGATTGAAAAAAACGACATTTACTTCAAAGCAACATTACTTTCGCCAGAGAAACCAACCTTCCCAAAAGCTGGCTCATACCTGGACCACTGCCTCATTGATCTAAGAATTAAGGTTGAGAACCTGGTGAATGGAAAACTACAAACGCTACCGTATGATAGCCATCGTATTGCTATTACTATGACTATTAATGGAGATGATATTGATCCTGGGATTAAAGAAGAGCGCTTAGGCTACTCTGGAGCATATAATTTTAAAAAAGCTAATTGGAGTAAATTCAACAAATACATAACCAAAATATATACTGATGAGCTTAAAATCCCGTATAATAGAAACCTTTCGATAAGAGAAATAGATAAATACATAACGCAGCTGGAAGACAAAATATATGAGGCCGTCAAAGCAACAATACCTAAAATAACTAGAAGAGATGACTACTACATTAAGTATAACAATCGAAAGATAAAGAAGTTGCATGCGTACAAGTCATTCCTCATCAGTAGACAATTTAATAATATTGCAATCAGCACAGAAGAAAGAAATAGAATAAAATTCATCATAAAACGAATTAACAAACTCGTGCACAAAGAATTCAGAAAAACTGTCACAGCATACTGGGAAACCCAAGTTAAGAGTATCAACTATAGAAACACGTCAGAGTTTTTCCCCAAAATAAACCGAATACTCAGGCCACGAAAAGACATTAAGATCAATACACTAAAAGTCGCCATTGACAGTAGCCATCTCGGGACGCATTTAAATAATAAATATCCCGAGCTAGTTGTAAA
The DNA here is from genome assembly GCF_000341935.2 of Cephus cinctus. Classification (NCBI taxonomy): domain Eukaryota; kingdom Metazoa; phylum Arthropoda; class Insecta; order Hymenoptera; family Cephidae; genus Cephus; species Cephus cinctus. The sequence continues at coordinate 10,619 of NW_014333480.1, forward strand.
TAATGAAATAATAGCTTCAGATCCAGATGTTAGGCTACATATAATTGGCAAATATCTAGAAAGCATAAATTCACCACGCTACACCAACTTAGGCACCAGCATCAAGAAGATAGTTGATGATACAGCAGGAAAAATCAAACAGATAAACGACAATATGAGGAAGAACAAATACACCTTTGTAACATTCACGCAAACAAATCCAGCATACTACCCAGCCCATCAAGGAGAAGACCTGAAGTTTATGTTCAGCTGCCGCGAAGTATGGGAGATATTGAAGAAATTGAAAAATAAGACCTCAGCTGGGCTTGATAGCATTCCTACAGTCGTACTCAAGAATCTGCCTCAATATATAATCAAAGAATATACAATAATTTTCAACAATGCTATCAACAATGCCTATTGCCTCAGGCGATGGAAAGCCGCTAAAATATTGCCCATACCGAAGAAAGACAAAAACCCAGAAGCCCCTCAAAGTTATAGACCAATTAGCTTAATAATGAGCATCGGCAAAAGTTTTGAGAGACTCATTAAAAAACAAATAGACCAGATCATCAGCGACAAAAAAATAATCGCGGATAATCAGTTCGGGTTTAAGAACATGCATGCAACCATCCATGCAATAAATAAATTCGTATCCGACATCAACAACAGTCTACACAACAACATGATCGTAGGTGCAGCTTTACTGGACCAAGAAAAAACATTTGACTTGGATTGGATCAACGGACTTATTTATAAACTAGACAAACTAAACTTTCCCAAAGGATTCATCCTCCTTCTATATAACATGCTCACGGGCAATTTTTTCTACACACGAGACGGTTTGACACTCTCTAATGATAGCTTCCGGATAGAAGAGGGGCTCCAACAAGGAAAAGTTCTATCACCAATATTGTTTAATATCTACGATAGCGACACTAAGGAGGCAGCGGATCTGGAAAGAGATGGGGTGATGTCTAATTCTTTTGCAGAGAACAGAGTGATTTACCTGGCAAATAGAAATGTTGACATAATTGTCGGGAAACTTCAAGATAGAGTGAATAAAATCAATAAGCACTATCTACTCTGAAATTTAAAACTGAATGCTTCTAAGAGCGAAATAATATTCTTTAGAAGACCAGTTAACCACATAAAAGTCTCTCAATACAACAAAATTAAATCAGCCAGAATCACAGTCGAAGATCCTGAAGGATACAAAAACGTGATTCCTATTAAATATACTGTCAAGTACCTGGGAGTGACATTTGATCACCTACACGGAGAGAAGGCTCTGATACAAAGTACCGACTATCCGGTAGAAAGTACCATACAATTCTCGTACATGGAAACTAAAGCGACATTCTGGCAAATATTATTCAAATATTAAAACAAAAAAAATTTTACTAGATAATTTAGTAATTTTTGTTATCACAGATGTTGCCATGACTTTTAATAGTTTTTATATGAAAACTGATACTTTTTACTATAAAATAGAGTAAGCGGTGTCGCTGTTGCCGTAAATTGACGCCCGCGTCTCTGCGATTTTTTTCGGCATATGAGAGATGTTGTTATGTACGGCGCTTCGGCCTTCTCCGTTTTTAACAATTTATTAAAATTCTATCTATTGTAACATGACAAAACGATCAACCTCTCAGTACTCCTGTACTGAGAGCGCACTCGTTACAAATAGACAACAAGGACGCGCGGCAATTGTCAACACTAGCCGATAGATGAAAAACGTCTCCCGAAAGTCAATCCGTGGAAAGTAATAGAAAAATAATCCGATAGAGGATTAGCGCTTCTCGCTAATCAATATAGGATCACAACTAGTCAAATACGGGATTTCAAATCAATTGAATCATTGGAAATCCGGAATTACAACAGGAAGAACAAGTGAGTTGAATTAAAAGTAGCGTGAATTAAATCCGTAAGGATAACGCATTGTAGAATCGTTATACAGTTAAGCTCGATTTATGCCCTCTGGGATAGAGCATTGTATTTTCATAAAATCACTGTTAATAATTGTGTCGAAAAGCTACGGAACACTAGCATTAGCTATTCCGCTTAGACCGACGAGTAGAGAAAAATTATCCAAGTTCTGAGGAGAACATAGCGATCTACCTCAGAAACTTCAGTTGTCGCCATATTGTTATAATCTATTATCCGCGCCGTGATTAGTTGAGTCGCACACAGTGCCATAGCCAATAGTAGGCAAAGCGCCACTAGGGCTACAGGACCAACACAGGCATAGCCTCTATACCTCACAGACAGGTCAGAGAGCGATAGGAATAGAAAACAAACGTAGGACGATTCCCTGACAATCCTTTCCTACGATACCGACCGTTATATCAGACGATTATAAGTGACACACGTCACAGAACGAGTGTACCGATTACCGATAATTTAAAAAATTTTTGTTATTTTATTTAACCTTATCAACCTGTGTCGCCTAAATTCTTAAAGACGCCAGCCCCGAGCACTTACCTACCTCCCATTTAGTGCACTCATAAGAAGCGTACGAAATTGCACTACCGACAAACGTTACACTATGAATGTAAGTATTAACAATATAATATCATATTGTATAATATCAAAATTTAACACGAGATTAAGTATTATATCGATAAGTATTGACATTTGGAAATTCTAACCTCTTAGCCTCAATCATATACGAAACACGCCGTCAATTACTATTTCAAATAAAACATTTGTTTGAATGGGATATTATACTTGTTTCTTCTCGAATATTAATTAGCTCATAAAATACTTATTTGTTTGTCTACATTGTCTACGGGAAGGAACAAAAAATTATATTACGGAAAAATTACTATTTTGGTTCGGTAAAAATTCCTATGGTACTTGTAAAACATCCAAGATGTCCTCTGGAAGCGCTGCTGTACCATGCTACTTTGGTAGATTTTACTTTCATGGCTTAGCACCTTCTACCAGATCCTTCTCTCCGTGTACTTCACATGACAAAACATCACAAACTTCAATTAGAGAAGGCCAAGAATTCTATAAAAACTAATAGCCAGGATTTTCTACAATAGAAACCTCGAGACGAAGGCCAAACTAATTTGCTACCAGCTGCTGGTGAGATCACTGATAACATATGTGGCTCCAATGCTGTGGAACATGGGGCCTACAGTGATGGAAAAATTTCGCAGACTAGAAAGATCCATACTGCGGTCATGTGTCAGACTGTATAGAACCGCTGAAGCCAACTACCAGGAGAGAATCAGCAGCGAAAAAATCTATAACAAAGCCAATATCACTAGAATAGACTGTTTCTATTTGAAACTTTGCAGAAACTACTATGAAAGCTATCGAAAGATCAACAACCCGATAATGGACAATCTAGTGTGCCAAGACGATGCAGAAAGCAGAAGCAAATGCCTAACTGAGTACATCACGCCCGAAACGTTCGTATTTTGTGATAAACAGGGAGTAATTCAAAATGCCGAAAATCTCCCTATCATATACCATGAAAAAAGGAACTTTACCGACAAAAGAATAAACCTGAATTATGACGACTACAAAAACTTTATTTTCTCTACGGCACTCCTTAGAGTAGATGCCAATGACAAACAGAGATTAACAAAAGAATACTGGTGGTTAACAAGCGATGGCAAACACGTTCATGAAATCCGATGGAGAACCTTCAGGAAATAATAGACCCTCGGGAAGAAAACCTACTATAGGTACCTGAATTAGGAGCCCATGCAAAGTGTGGTTGATAATTAATATATTTAATTAATATATTAATAAGTTTGTAAATATGTACTGTGACGAAAATTTCTTTTTTAATTATAACCAAATTTGATTCCCCGAGTCGTTCGTAGCAAAACAGCTGATTTTCCGTCGACCAATAATAAACCTCTATCCCCCTGGAATGCGATACCGAAAAAGACCGATTGGGCGCCAGACGCACCTTTGCGTCACGATACGAAATCTGCAAGATAATTCCAGAAGGGACGGAGAAAGTGCCACCGACCAGCACAGATAATTCGCGAGATGGTAGAGGATGGTAGAGATCACCGAGGTGTTGGTAAGGGAATTGATTAGGGGAATGAGAACCTCGGAATAGAAAACAATAACAGGTGTCCTTTTATTTAGGACGATTGAGAATTTCAACGATTAACAAATAATAATTTCGACACAAGTCTAATAAATGTAGTTGATAACAATTTAGGTAAATCAAACGAAATCTAAAGTAATTCTTTTGCGATACTTTCGTATATGATACGTGAAGTCTCGGGAAGCGAGACCATGATACACTACACGCGTCCTCGTCAAGCGAGAACTCGCGGATTCTTTCTGTTAGGTCTCCAGGGTCACGAGACTTTTGCGCTAACAAAATACTACAAAATCAAGACATAATAGTTAACTAGAGAAATATAGGCGATATACGGAATCCTTTCCACGTTAGCGATACGGAAATCATCCATAGGCGAAGGCCCTGGGAGAAACGCGAACGCGAAAATGATAGGATTTCGTGACTCGTTACAAAATTCTTACCGGTATTATTGAAACTACTGACGATACAAAATTCGCACCCGACCACGATGATAACTCAGACAAGAATGTTCTTCACGCAAAGTTCACTGCAGGACTGGGACTCGCGTCCCCACTAACAATCAAAAGTAGTGCCCTTAGATAGCCAATTAGATCCTCGGGAGGATTTACAATACTCGTATTACTACGCCGTTACAAAAGTCATGCCGTTGGACTATTCCTCGATAAGACACACGATATAATACTAGAGTGACATCTGTGGCTCAATCGCCTTACCCCTACGAGACGGACTTCGACAATATTCGGTAGATGCCGGAGTCTTCCACTGAGAAACGATACATAATACTCGGAAGGACGGCGTAAAATAAAAGTTCCAATCGTGGACTAAATTCAACACTTTGACATCCTGATCGTAAGTTCCCTAGCCACGCGGAACATAGTCACAGCCTCGCTGCCGTAGCTCGGGTGTCCAGTGGCCTCTGGTGGCGGTGAGATTCCGGCCCTGTCCTCGACGATAGTGGCTGAGATCCTGATGACTTTGGTAGGTCTGGTCGTTTCTGTGTCCTATGGCAAGCCAGTTACGGTGCCTCCACGCAGGGGCCCGTTGATCTTCAACACGAGGAGTCTCGCGGAACTCGAGACCTCCTCGTCTTCGTTACTAGTCCTAATACTAGGGACTTTCAGTATTGACGATATAAAACGATAGGTAGGGTGGAGTCCATGGCGCTGTCCTTTTGAGTTGACTCTCCGTCTTCTTTGTCGGGTATGGTCCCTTATAGGGTGGACTCGTCAGGTCGACACGGAAGCTCTCCACGTTCCTCAGCGTAAAATCTGCTTATCCTCCTTCGTTAGCTTCCAGCTGTCCGGATGGCTCGGTTCCGATGAGGTGGTCGTGACGTATGAAATATTTGTATACGAAAATATTAACTTAATGTTCCCTAATGCCTATGACCCTGGAGCTCCTGGCCGGTTGCGTAACATTTTATTGGAAAAAGGGACGTAAATGAGTCCCGAAATTGAAAAACGGAAGTAACCAATACGGGACTTTTGTGACGTCCACAAATAACGTCACAGTACATATGTAAATAAGCAACCTACCACAGACCCATCCTACCACACTCCAATATTGCTTATGACCTTCTCCCAAAAGTGACAGATATTTTTTTTACCAACCTATTTTTCACATCTAAGGAAAAAGAAACTACCTTAAAACTAAATACTAAGTTTTTATTCAAAATGTTGACGTAGGATAACTAACTAAAGAAAAACTATAGTGTGATAGTTGGTGAGATTTACCAACTGTAACGAACCAGCTTTAAGTATGATTATGGATAAATTTAAGTATTTTTGTTGTGATTTTTAGCAGAGAACATATATCACATGGAAGCGTAGGTCCCGTGTTGACATTTCGCAGAGAAAAAGTAATTTCACTTTTCTCCGGTAGATGGCGCGGCGATGTATCAGTGTGCCACACACATGGAAAGGGTATAAACCACGCCTCTTGCGGCCGACTCTCTTGCATTCATGCTCACAGCCTATCACGATCTCTTGCCTACATTAACCTGCTTCCAACGTTGGCGTGATAGTGCGTACTCACTCGCATTAACGCATTTCTAATGTTTGGAATGATGGTGCGTTTTCACTCATCTATGCGCCTGACAAGGAGAAGGTTCGCTACAGGAATTACAGTTTGTATATGGGGTGTTCCGCGCCAAATCGGGCAGTTTGAAAAACTTTAATTTTTGCCTCATTCCCTCATTTTTTGACATTTTTTTGTACCATTCGAAAAAATCTTCCAGGTAAATTTTGAGATCTTTTTTATGACCCATTCAAAACCGTTCTTTTTTCGGTTTTCTACCCATAACTTTTTGAATAATGGACCAAATTAGTTCCTGTTTTTTTCAAAATATTTGTGATTTTTAAGTTTTAAACTTGAAATCTTTTTTTTTTGAAAGTAAGTGATCACAAATTACTATCCACTTAACAACTTTTAAGCCAGGTCTGATCGTGGGATCTTTACAATTTCTAATTTTTTCGATCTTTGAAAATTTGACAAATTTTTTTTTCTCTGTTAATCATTATGAAAATATTTTGAAAAAATTTGTCGTATTTTTTTTAAGTACCTTAAAAATGAAAATTTTGAAAATACAAGATCTAATTTGGTCCATTATTCAAAAAGTTGTGGACAAAAAACCGAAAAAACCGCGGTTTTGAACGGGTCATCAAAAAAATCTGAGCGATGAATGTGAAAAGACGCGCGATCATAGCAAGAGACGGAGCTAGTCATTTATCGGTGTGTTCGTTCACATCGATACAAACAGCACTCGCAATGGTTGAGGTGATCACTAACCGATCACCCCAGCGTTTCGTGCCAAATCTTCCCATAAGGCCTGTGCTTCCATGTAATATATGTTCTCTGTTTTTAGGCTTAAGTACAAATGTATATGAGATTATGGGTGCAATTAAAAACAAATTAAAAAAAAAAACCATTGAGCCGTTCTTATATGTGTATTTTTAATAAATCATTATATACAAATATTGTTTAAACACTTAACATACTACATAATTACTACACAATTTTTATAAAATATATGACAATATTAATAATACAAAAAATATAGCAAAGGACAATAACTCTATCCTTACGTTTAAAATAAATCAAATTACTCGATTAGTATATTGACTTCCTCAAAAAAAAAACTGTAGGTACTTCAGTTGGAAACAAGGAATCAAAACTCTGAGGAAATCTTCATAAGTAGAACGGACTTTATTCTTTCTTTTTTACAAGCACACTGTGTTCGCGCCCTAGCGTCTCTGCGACGACTACTACTTTGTCTCCTTACTTCCCCCTCCTATATCGAGGCTTTTGCCCTACGCGCGAGAGCTAGGCAACGTTGCTGTGTTCTAGGAAATAGTCGACCGTTGCGCTTTGTTTACATTAAGATGCCTACAGTCGGCCAATCCTGACATTTGGACGTCTCGGACAAATATGAACTAAAATTTTCAAGGAAACAAGAAACCACTTACATACTAATTCGCTTCTTAACGCATACCTTACTCGCGAATATATGGTTTTATTTGGTCAACAGCAATCACTCCTGTATACGGTAACTGAGTGAGCTGGAACCCGTCGATGTCGGTAACCACGTAACGATCGGAATCTAGCACTTTCTTTATGACGTATGGACCTTTAAACTTCGGTATGAGCTTCTTATTGGTACCAGCGGAAGTATCAACGTTCCGGATCATGACGTAATCACCTTCGCTATATTGTGTCGCTTTCTTATGTTTCTGATTATAGTACCGCTCGTTCATTTCCTGACTCTTACAAATTTTCTTCGAAGCGGCTTCCCTAATTGAGGTAAGATCGCGCTCGTTATTCGAATACGAATCCAGAATCAGTCTAAGATTATCATTTATCTCGTGAATTTGATCAACCCCAAATAGCAGTTTACTGGGTGTCTCTCCAGTCGATCGGCAAACAGTGTTATTGATCGCAAACTCTACTTTACTCAATACTTGATCCCATTTTCTTGGATCGTCGCAAATTTTCGATATCATCGGAGTAATTACACGATTAAATCGCTCTACTTGACCGTTAGCGCGCGGTGTACCTACAGCCACGAGTACGTGTTTGACGGATTCGTCACTTACAAATGTTTGAAATCGGTCTGACGTGAACGCCGTCCCGCGATCACTAATGATCCGCCTAGGCTTACTGTACGCCTGAAAGTAATTTCGTAAATGCTTTATCGTTTCTTCCGATGTCGTAGACTTACACGGAAACAATTTAACAAATTTCGTAAAAGCATCGACGATCGCTAGAATATACCGGTAACCACGCCCGGTCTTCTCCAAAGGTCCATAGTGATCCACGTGGATTGTCTGAAAAGGTAGCTTATCCTTTTGGATACTGTACAGGTGTCCTTCCGGTTTTCCGCTCGAGGGCGAAAATTCAATGCAACGCAAACAATTCGAAATGTGCGCCTTTACCTTTTCTTTGATTCGCGGAAACCAGTAGACTTTCTTAATATTATCTATTACCTTATCAATACCAACATGTCGAATATCGTCGTGACACGTGCGAATCACATTGTCTTCCATAGACGAGGGAACATAAAAGAGCAGTATCTTATTCTTATTTTTACGGTATACGAGGCCATCTCTAATTTCACAATATTTATCTTCGGCGGTCTCGAGTCTATCACAAATCTTTCAGATCTCCTCATCGCGGTCCTGTTGAATCGACAATGTTTGCTCGAATGAGTTTGCCTCTAAAATGAGGATGCTATGACATCGCGACAACGCATCGGCGTGTGCCATCCGCGAACCGGGTCGATGGATAATTTTGTAATCATAATTTTCCAAGAACAATGCCCATCGAGATATTCGAGGATTCACTGTCTTTTTACTGAGCGTGAGACGAAAGCTATCACAATCCGTGATGATTTTAAACTTTATACCAGCGACGTAGATGTGGAAGCGTTTGATTGCATACACCACAGCGAGACATTCAAGCTCAAAGCTGTGATACTTCGACTCCGTCGGCGTCGTTCGTTTACTAAAGTAGAACACTGGTCTAAATATTTTGTCACTCTGTTTTTGTAATAGTATCGCTCCGTAACCACTCGCGCTTGCATCACAATGCAACTCGGTCTCGAGGTGTGGCGAAAAGATTGCTAAAATCGGTTCAGAGGACAATGCTTGCTTTAAGGTTTCAAAAACATCGAGCTCTTCTGCTCCGAATTTGAATGGAACGTTTTTTTTTATGAGATCGTACAATGGTTTTGCGATTATTGAGAAATTAGGTATGAATCGCCTGAAATAACTCGCTAAGCCGATAAATCGATGGACCTCCTTCGCATTTCGCGGAACCGGATAATGCATTACTGAATCGACATTCTCTTTACTAGGACGAACACCATTCTTATTTATCACATATCCCAAATACGTTATCTCCGTTTGAACGAAAAAACACTTGTCTAGTCGAAATTTTAAGTGGTGCTTTCTAGCCGTCTCAAATACTTCTTTGAGAATTTCCAAGTGTTCGTCAACATTCTCCGTAGCTATCAAAATGTCATCGAGATATAACAAAACCTTGTTCTCGCGAATCAGTTTCTCGAAAACTCCATTGACAAATCTCTGAAATACACGCGGCGCGTTCGTCAGCCCGAAGGGCATACGTCGGTACTCAAATTGCCCAAACGGTGTTACAAACGATGTGTACTTTGTAGAGCACTCAGACATTTTAACGTGATGGAAACCGTTTTTCAGATCGAGACTAGAAAAATACTTTTCCTTCATCGATCCTTCAAACGATCGAGATGATCGTCGATAAGCGGTGCTGGAAAATTGTCTCTTACTGTAACCTTGTTCAATTCGCGATAGTCAACACAAAGTCTTATTTCGTTGTTTTTCTTTCGCACAAGTACGATCGGGCTAGCATATGGCGACTTACTCGGCCTTATCGTACCTTCTTCCAGCAAATCGTCAAGAATTTTCTTTACTTTCTCCCCATCAGAAAAAGCTAAACGCCTCGGTCGGAAAGTAATTGGTTGCTCGTTCTTTAGACTAATTACCATTTCCGGTTCAGGTTCCTGATCGTCAGAGCCCCACTTCGAAACATATTCGGTTTCATACAACTCTTGCAATTTTTTTGATATTTCAAATCCGATTTTCGGATTAATATTTAGTTGATTTTTAACTTGATATGGTGACCATTCTCCGTAGCTATCAAAATGTCATCGAGATATAACAAAACCTTGTTCTCGCGAATCAGTTTCTCGAAAACTCCATTGACAAATCTCTGAACTACACGCGGCGCGTTCGTCAACCCGAAGGGCATACGTCGGTACTCAAATTGACCAAACGGTGTTACAAACGAGGTGTACTTTGTAGAGCACTCAGACATTTTAACGTGATGGAAACCGTTTTTCAGATCGAGACTAGAAAAATACTTTTCCTTCATCGATCCTTCAAACGATCGAGATGATCGTCGATAAGCGGTGCTGGAAAATTGTCTCTTACTGTAACCTTGTTCAATTCGCGATGGTTAACACAAAGTCTTATTTCGTTGTTTTTCTTTCGCACAAGTACGATCGGGCTAGCATATGGCGACTTACTCGGCCTTATCGTACCTTCTTCCACCAAATCGTCAAGAATTTTCTTTACTTTCTCCCCATCAGAAAAAGCTAAACGCCTCGGTCGGAAAGTAATTGGTTGCTCGTTCTTTAGACTAATTACCATTTCCGGTTCAGGTTCCTGATCGTCAGAGCCCCACTTCGAAACATATTCGGTTTCATACAACTCTTGCAATTTTTTTGATATTTCAAATCCGATTTTCGGATTAATATTTAGTTGATTTTTAACTTGATATGGTGACTCGACATAATTAATCATCATTATCTGTGTGATGGTATCGAGCTCCTCCACAGAGATGTAGTTTTTCGCAATTTGTATGGTTTCGCCTAACTCGACTCTCATCAACGGATTTCTGGAAAAATCACGCCCAAGTAACGCGACACACGACATCGTTTCTTTAGGGACTACTAGAAAGCGTATCTCTATCTCGATTCCTTCAACCTTCAAAGTTCTCGTGAATGTACCTAACACGTGAACGACTGACTTATTCATCCCTCAAAAACGATCACCGTTCGGCGGTACAGGTTCGCGCAAATTCATCGGTACATACTCGCTTCTTATTAAACTTACCGGAAAGCCAGGATCGACTACAGCACTTACAGTATGAATACGCTTACCACCTTCCGTGTCATCAACAGAGAAGCTAAGCTGAACATAGTACGGATCGCTAGCATGAATCGGTTCAATCATACTCGTTGTACTCGCTGGTGCGGACTTCGATTCTTCTTCTGGACAATCCTTCTTCTGATGACTCGTTGACCCACAGTTGAAACACGAGCCTCTCGGTTTCTTTGGCTTCGGGTAGTTGGGTGCGACATGTCCAGACTCACGGCAATTGTAGCATCTCGGCGTCCTTCGCTGCGACGTTGGTTTCTCGGTTGTTGATGTCGAATCTACTTTCGACGGCGTTGAATTCTCCTTGACCAATGACGAATTGTCCTTTGATTCTTTCATCGATTTCCCATCTTTCTTCCACTTCGATTCTCGATCGAACGCCTTTTTCGGATGCAGCGTCACCTTTTCAAACGCTTGAAGCAACTCCACTTGCGTCTTGAACCGCATAATTCGTGCCTGGTCTTGCAAGTTAGTGTCATTTATTCCATCGATAACATAATCGATGATCTCGTCTTCATCGATTGGTACACGATTAGCCAAAATGACTTTATCATGATAATAATCACCAAATGGTTCGTTTGTCTGCCACTGTCTTTGTTCGAATTTTTTACGTAGCACTAACTTCGTTTGTCGATGATCGAACATCTGTTTCATTTCCTTCAATAAGTCCTCAACACTCAGTACGAGATGACTCGGCTTTGAATGAAACCATTCCAGTGCGCGGCCCTTTAACTTCGAACTGATCAAAATCCTCGATGAATTGTCATCCAGGTTATACGTCGCTCGCAATAAGGACAATTGTTGTTCCCATCTCCAAAACGAGCCTTCGCTGCCGTTAAATTCACTCAGTAGATCCCGAACAGCCCTCACTTTCTCGTTTGTGGTCTGTGAACTATGTCTTTCTTGACTGTCGTTCGCCTCGGTATTAACATGTGGTGTATACCCTTGTCTCGCGATTTCCAACTCCCGCTGAAGCAGACTTCGTTCCCTTCGCAATAATTCGTTCTCTCGGCGTATCAACTCGTCCTCGGTCGGGGCATTCCTTGTACCATGTACCTGGACTATAGTCTCGACGCCTTCGTGATAGTCGTTCTCCGACTCAGATGCATTTTCCTCGTGCTCCCCAATGCTCTCGACCAGTTTTTCGCGTTCCTCGTTAAGACGTTCCCATATGGCCGCGTCAAAACTTGTCAAGCGTTTTATCAGTTCGGCTTTAGCACCCACCACTGACAAATTATTTTCACGAAGAAAATCTTTCAATTCGGCGACTGTATACTCAGAGGGTTCTTTGGCTGCCATCTCGATACACTTCACGCGATCGCTTGACCGGCGCGCCAGAGAAAGTTTACTTCTTCTTCTTCTCCACGCGCACTTTTGCACGCAGCAGCGCGCTGTTACTGTTTCTTTGCCCTTCAACTAAATCGAGACACTTCCTCAAGAGTTAGTGGCACTACGATTTTTGTAATCACCTATCCTAAAAATGTTTGTTTGTCCGTGTAACGATACACGCGAATTTTTTGCACACAGTAAAACAAATTATTGTCACGTTCCACGTTTTTTTTTTCACACAGCAATTACCCGTATCGACTGCAACCGCAAATAGTTAGCACAAAGCTTCAATTCCGGATCGGTCTCGGTAATTATCGATTAACACACAGCAAAAATATTCGCGACACCCAGCACCAAATATTCCCGACTGATCGCAAACAACACACAGTATTCACAATAGTTCTCTTACGGCGACACACGCGCGTGTTTCCTTCACTTAACTTTGGTACGTGTTCATTGTCCCGCTATACAAAACGCGTTTTTCCCGTATTTTGTTGTCTCGCGTCTTACTCGCTTCGAATCCCACTTTTGAAAAACTGTAGGTACTTCAGTTGGAAACAAGGAATCAAAACTCTGAGGAAATCTTCATAAGTAGAACGGACTTTATTCTTTCTTTTTTACAAGCACACTGTGTTCGCGCCCTAGCGTCTCTGCGACGACTACTACTTTGTCTCCTTACTTCCCCCTCCTATATCGAGGCTTTTGCCCTACGCGCGAGAGCTAGGCAACGTTGCTGTGTTCTAGGAAATAGTCGACCGTTGCGCTTTGTTTACATTAAGATGCCTACAAAACTAACCTGCATTAACATTGGCATGAAGAACATCCGGTTCCTTGAAGAAGTCGTATTGTCTAACAGCAGAGTACCAGTAAGCAGCGACATCCTGTCCGGTGACGTCACCAGGAACTGCACCACCAGGACGACAATACAAATTTTGACCGACCTCCCGATCGTTTCTGTAGTAAAATGTGTTCGTGTGCGCTAGATGATTAGCCCAAGTTTGAGCGTATTCGCATAACTGTAATAAAATTATGACAAATCATAATACATTTTCATGGGACCCCTATAAGTTTCCCGAATTCCAAGATTTCAAAACCGTCATATTCTCAAAACGAAAAACTGCCGAACGGTCATCTTCCCGTAAGTTTATTTTCACGAACGCTCAAGCGTTGGAATTATCATCTTCCCAAAATACACATTTTCGAATGTTCATTTTACCAAATGTTCATTTGCCCGAACTCTCATACTCCCGAACGCTCAAGCGCTCGAATCGTTATCTCACTTATCTCGTTATCTCATTCCTATGTGTGATTTCTATTAGTTGGGTGCTTGAAAAATGTATTATTACTTTTAATTACGATAACGTGAAAAGTTGTCTTCGTTATTTAAAATAATTTTCCGGATTACTTGTGCAAGATACGCATGAGAACCCCGGCCTACAACTCGTACCGACGGTGTGCCGATCGGCTGCCATCTCGTGGTCATTGGACAGCATTATTCGAGCAAGGGACTATTCGTGAAAATGAGTGTTCGGGAGAATGAACGTTCAGGAATTTGTATTTCGGCGAGATAACGAGCGCTTTAGCGTTCGACAGTAGTTCGAGACAGTTCGAGAGAATGACCGTTCGGTATAATGAACATTCGGTAATGTGTATTTCGGTAAAATAATAATTCGAACGCTCGAGCGTTCGTGAAAATAAACTTACGGGAAGATGACCGTTCGGCACTTTGTTCATTCAAGAATATGACGGTTCGAGAATCTCGGAGTTTGGGAAATTAATAGGGATCCCATTTTTATGAATGAAATCTACATAACCTAGGGAAACTAATGGTATAAAATGAACTAAAAGCACTAAGAACCCGAGGTCAAACAAGGAATTCTGTATAATTTTAACGGGTAATTTGAATTCTTAGTTGTGACGTCATTATCCTGTCATGCCACGCGTATTGATCAATTCACCAGAGTCCTGTATAAACGCACAGTATTTCTAATGTCCAATTTTATTGAGGCTGCAAGATTAGTAATTTGACTACTACTAATGGAAGTTTCATTTACTGGGAAATAATATAAATTTTATCCATAACCATGACGTTCTTTATAAATATAGTTTTGTCTTAATAAAAATACAAGGAATTATTTAATAATGATATTTAATTATACTCTAAGACTAGCATGAAAGAGTTTTTGAAAAATATTTACCTGAGGTGACATACTCAACGGCGGAGCATTATGACGTTGTCTATACACATTATGCCAGCATAAGCATTCCGTGATGAATTCACTGTCTCTCCAGTCGGTTTCAAGGTCACTGCTATCGTGAGCTATGCTCATTGGTTTGTTGCTTAGTATCTGTAAAAAGCCAAATATTCGTCCACATTATACAGATTCAATTGACTGATTATTCAACAATTGGAATATTTGTAAAAATTATAAATCAAATATTTGTCGAAGTATATACTTTTGCAAACCTTTTATCTAGATAAACAACATATTTAAATTCTGTTTGCGTTATGATTATTATATGTGCACTACATTCTGCAGTAGTAAACTTATTGTTTCAGTCCTACTTCCTTCAAACAACTTGAGACTTGACAAAGTCCAAATCAAATGCATTTTCATTTGTGCAAAAGATTTGAATGGGAAGTGGAATTGTAAAAGAGAATTCATGTAACATGTAGCAGTAAGTGACATACCTACATGATCTTCCACTCGCTATCTACAGTAAAATATGTAGAATATTAGAGTTGTCATGTTCATGCATACATCTTGAGTGGATAGTCTTGTTCTCTGTTATCTTTTGCTTTTTACAAGAACCTTGACACGATTTATTAAGTTCCAACCACATGAAAATATTCAACAAGGATATGTATGTATTTCAGGAACGCTAAACCTGTTGGGAGCATGTTTGCATATTTGTGTATTGTGATGCAGTAATCGCACAAATAAATGGCACCGCCAGAAATAATTAATAAAATATGAATTTACTGGGCGCCAGGCATAACCAGAGTTACGCCGCTGTCTCTAGAGGATACCTTGGCCAGCTCTTATGCGGTGGGGTCCTGGGTCTGGGAGACAATATCTAAATCTGAAATCTATAATCACAACTAGACAACACAAAAGGGGCTTTATAAAATCAAATAGATCTGAGGTTTCGTTTAAACACACGGAACCCACAGACGGGCCCGATTTATTAAAAACAAGAAAAATATTATCAAATATAAAAAAAATTAATATAATAATAATTTGTGAATAACTAAACACAGTAAAGAACAACGGTTCCAAAATAAGTTATAAAACGCAGGGTAATAATAGAGACGGAACAACGGTTCCAAAATAATCTAGAACGCGTTAATAATAATCAGATTGACTAACAGTCTTGTAGGAAATACAGGAGATGGCTAATTTAGGAGAGTTACTGTCGTAGAGACCAACGGACCCTTACCATTCCAATAACAAGGAATAACGATTCCTTACGTAACACAAATAATAAAATTTAAAAGGATGAGACGAATCAGAATCCTTTACGAAAAACTTGAAATTATTTCCTAGAAGGCCGGACGCTTTTGGTAACCACACGCGCCTTACGTAATGCTCACGCAACGAGGAGCAACAATAATTTTTACATAAATCAGTTGGCGAGTGGCCTAGTGCCCTACTCGTCGGCTTAACAATATTTACAAATTTCGAACGCCGTAACAATAATGGTGCTTGACCTCCTGTCAAGTCACCTAATATACCGAATTCTTAGATTCCCCGCTAGGAATCAAGATCTTTCTCTTGTCGTCAAGCATTTTAGCCTATCCCGTCACGAATAATCCCGCGGCCACAATCAGTTCCGGAGACCTATTTATCTACTGAAAATCAGTCAGAAAATACACAATCTCCTATCTACCTTCCTAACAGCCACGAATATCGCCGGAAGAAAAAGGTTCCACTGCGCGGCACTTACACTACACGACGCACGACCGAAACGATGACACGTAGCGTGGACTAAATAGGAATATTTTACATGAAATTTCTTTGGACATGCTCTACGAATAATCAAACACAAAACTAAAAACTAAAAACTAAACGTTGAAACAAGATAACGGAGCTTTCAGATCACCACCATGTTGGCTTGGCAAGCATCAGATCCTAATGATCGTGCAAGCGAAAGGCGACGCGTGCTGTCTGGATCGAAGATCCAGCAGCGAAATATAGGGTCCCGCTAATCTTGATCAATTGCAAAATTAATAAGCTCGGGAGCGTCACTCACCCCGAATCGCCCTCTCCAGATCGTCTAGATCCTCTCTGTCCATTCTCACTCTTGCTCTATATTTTTTTCTTTCTATAAAACGGAACACGAGACTTTTGGCACACAAGCACTACGTTCGCTACACCGCAAGTAACGCTACCCGAACGTTCACCCGCTAACGTGCCCTAGTGGCGCGGAGGAATAGTACCCTCGGGCCCAATCAAATTTGCGCTAGCCCCTACGCGGCCCAATTCGCCCGCGATCTTCAATTGTGTTCTCGATCCTAGAAAAATAGATCCGCGCATCTTCACCTCTTCTGAGCGATTGTAGTGTCTTTTCTCGAGGCGGGAATCACATCCACACCCTATCCAGGCCACCACTGCTACCCCTGATGCAGCCAGAATCTTGGATCTTCTCGCGGCGTCTTTCTGCGTAGATGGCCTCGCTCAGTGGTGCTCTACGGTCGCGCTGGCCCTACTCCTGTGGCTACGTCACGGCAGTGCCGCTGGTTGCATTGGCTGGGCCCCTCTGCAGTAGTCAGGGCCGTGATTGGTCTATCACGAGCCTCGTTACTTCTAATTTTTCGTGATGGTTCCCTTACGGGACCGACCACCGCTGGTAAAATACAAAATACATATCCCGAAGAGAATTAATACACATTCTAAATGCTAAATTCAGTCCACGCTCGACGCAAATGTTACGTTGCTTTGCGGACCTCACGGTGTAGCTGTTTTATCGCCTATTCCTTCTCTCATTTGTGACGTGCATAAAGTGCCACGTCACAGTATACACGATTCGACAGATATTATGGTGTGGCACGATACAATTTCTCGGGAAGGTGAGAGGTTAAAGTTCTATCGATGGTGCTATCTCATTTACACACCAAAGGTTCGCGTGTTGATCGCATTGAAATTGAATTCTAGAGGATTTTATCGACAATAATATTATTTTGTCGTGTATGCATGTTTCGTCTGATACTCTTAAGGCTGTTCTTCACCAGACGTGCAATGTTTGAGGAACATTACGTCGTAGTGATAATGTAAAAAATGTTAACGTTTCGAAAAGATTGTTTAAATTTTATTAAAAATTTGTTGATGTTATGCTTATCAATTAAATATATGTGTGTGTATATGTGTAACTAGTGTATTTAAACATTATAAAAATAATCTTTAATATTTCTGACATGTTCTTGAGATATCATTTTAATTTTTGGAAACAACGTTTATACATATCTTGTTTTAATAGTACTATTGTAAGTATAAGTTGCCGAATAATTAAAGTTTCATGATTTGTTAAATAATTAAGTATCAAAATATCTGATATAGTTTACATAATTGGAATTAATATTCCAAGTGTTGAAGTTATTTGTACAATGATCTTTGATTTTGTCTTTTAATTTTTTGATGGCATAATATATCAAGAATATGTTTTGTTTCACGTTTTTCGAAGTGTCATTAATTTGACATTTAATTAATTATTATTTATGTTACATTTATTTGAATATTTTGTGAGTCTTTGGTATTGTAAGACAAAAAGGGGGACACTTTATGGAAGTTGAACTAATGTAGCCTGGATCAAAGATAAACTTATGACATGGATTGTACTAAGGTGGTAGTAATAGTTGCGGTAATGGCCACTAGGTGACGAAAGATGCATAAGCTTTTCCCGAACGTAGGCCAGTAAATTGTTGATTACTATATAATATAGTATGTGAAAAATTGCAAATGTACTTGCTTCGCGGCAGTACATATACTAAAATTGGAACGATACAGAGAAGATTAGCATGGCCCCTGCGCAAGGATGACACGCAAAATCGTGAAGCGTTCCACATTTTTTTTTCTAACGAAAATTTTACGTCTCATTTACATACAATTATGATTTATAAAAATGTACAGCATCTAGATCTAAAAATAGGCCCGCCCAATAGCCGTAAAATAATAAAAAGTGACAGTTTCGGCACAGCAAAACAAATGAAGTTTTTTAGTTTGAAGGCAGGAATTTCAGTGACGACTGAAGGCTATCTTAGTAAAGGTTATCCCCTATTCATAACAGCCGAGATTTCTTTGAAAGGCTTCTTTTTGTCGCTCTATATCCATCGCGTCATTTCTTTTTTACATAGCCTGAAAACCTTCCCTAAACTTTATCACAATTTCACGGCCACATAAGCTTTCTCAGCTTCTCAATATTTGAGGTTGCGGCAACCTTATTCCAAATGAAAGAACACAATGTAAGACTGCATCCTGTAAGATGATAATCATTGCAGCTTTTAGAAAAGGTATACGTAACATCATTTTGCATCAACAAGATGACACTCCAATCCAAAATATCGATATCACGTATTTCAGTGCAGTTATAATAATAATCATTGTGCAAACAATCATCCTAATTGACCGATAGTAATTTACATAAGTTATCCTTCAAATTTATGAAATTGTTTAATTAAGAGATTAGTATTCAGAGTTATTTTTCGTGTTACACTAACTGCCCTGTTAATTTTTAATTAGAAAACTACCTACAATATTTATGTATACAGTACATAAAGTGAAGTGTAGTCGAAGGGTTCACCCTGGTTTGAGTACTCTGCGAATGGGGTGTAACGCACTTTTGATTATCTTATTATGCAAGCATGTTTCAATTTACAAGCTTGTATGTAACCACATATACATACATGCATGCATGCGGATCCACGAATTTGCATTCCTATATCCATATCCATATGTACGCATGCACATGATTGAGTCAATTTGTCATTAGGGTAGCCAAAAGCATTTCAATAGCTATTATCCATGTTCTTCATCAATGCTCCCACTATGGACCACGATGGTTTAATATGATGGCATATGTGTTTGTGTTTTCATTACAATAGTACTTTACTTCATACCAATTTTTATAGTATTTTGAAAATCGGGAGAATTTTTGAAAATTCTTTTTATAAAGACAATAGCAAAATTATTCATTCTAATTAACTTACTGTACATTCATTTTGCATAATGTATGACAACGAAGTTTCAAGGAAATTCATTTAGATATTCATAATTGTTGGAAATATAATTATGATACCAACTTGAAGAAAAATAATAATGATATTATCTGAAAGGAAGATTCTGTATAATACTTCAATTTATAAAAGATCAAGTAACTCGTAGCAGAAGTTTGTTCTTATATAAGAGTCGGTAGCTGGAGTCGCCTTTTGACTGTGAGTCGAGAAATCACGTCACAATATTATAGAAATACTATTTCATTATTAATATATACAGTACTGGTCAAAAGTATTGGCGCAATGCAGTACTGGGGCAAATTCCACTGCGCTGATGCTTTTGACCAGTACTGTACGTGTGTAGTATATTAGCACCTAGGCGAACTTGTCAGATAATGGGAAACCTGACCTATAAAGCTTAGCGTGGGTGTCGTACTAGTCGCTGGTTCCTGTAATGGCGGGAATTTTTCACTGTTTATACTATGTAAGTATTCAGCTATGGATTTTACTTAACATTAATGATAAAAATGTCGATTGGATACGAATCTTTGATAGTAATCCAATTAAAAAAAAAACTAGATCTCCTTGAGCGATAAATATACGATGTTTCGACGGTTTATATAAAGTAAGTTTCATGAGCCTTGTACTGTACTGGATTAATTGTTTTCACGAATTAAACTGTTATTTCTAATTAAATTTAAAATCGTATGTGAATTCGCAAATTCTTTGCTTTAGTTGTTAATATGACGCTATGATTATTGAGGTTATAAGTTTGACACGATACAAATTGACATACTTCATTTGTGTATGGATATTTACTTATTTACAGATTAATTTATTTGAAATAACAAACTCAATCACAAAGCCTCGAGAATGTAAGTTAACTGCTTCGTCGACTGACGACAAACTCTGAGAGTACTTATAGAAGTACTCCACAACTGACGACTCCGAAATTTTATTTTTATGAACAACCACATTTCCGAAGTTCGCCCTGATTTTCTATATTTTCTACAATTTATAAACACTCGATATTTATATTATTTATCAAGTAAAGTATGTTTCGACGATAGTGCTGTTTGAATATCTCGCTACTGTGAAAATCAGCGACTAGTACGATACCTACCGTAAGCTTTACTGGTCAGGTACCTCATTCAAGCAGACTCTATTAAGTATCTACCAGACTTGCAATTGCATTCTTTAAAAGATGTTTCATATAAAAATATTTATATTCATAATCCTTATTCGATACATATTTTTCTATACTCTGACATAATAAGTTTCTGTCCCTTAGAAATTTGCTTGGAAAAATTTTCAATCTGAATCAATAAAGTTACCGTTAAAAGTTTGCAGTGTATCTTTGAAATTAGGTTAGGATACGGAAAACTAGAAGCGAGGTAGTAAAGGTCGTTATGTTGTGGAAAGGAAATGTGGCATCTGTATAAATACGTAAAATGTATTTGTCTACTTGAGAAAATGAGGAAAATCATCCGTGAATCTGCGTATGAGAGTCGTAACGTTACACAAGATGTATTAGCTTGGAACAGGAAGCAGCAGTCTAATCTTATCAAGAAAGAATATACTGACGTAAATCGAGCGAAAGTTGAGTCCTCTAATGGCTAAAAGATAAGCTATCCGACAAGGATTAACGTTCTGCGTTTGCGAGTCGAATGGCCTCCCTTCCGATTATCTCACCGTCAGCAGTTTCCGGTAGGTTAAGTTCACTCTGTCACGAAAGGAAATGGACTCCTTTACACGAGCACAAATATGTCTGAATCTGAGCGATCTCAATAATTTCGTGCAATCTAATCAGAGACTGCAAGCGAATTATTTGCTTGTGTGATTTTAAATCATGATTAGTTAATTTATTGAATTTTCATGCATACCGACAATATGTATCTGATTTATTATAATATGCTATATACATGATTTATTCGGGACTGCATTAGGAATTACCCGAAGTTATTTGATTTCTATCGATTTTTATGTTAAAACCATCTTCAGGTTCTTCAACAAACCTGAATAAGTCTTTATAGGCATTTTTGTTAAAAATAAAGGAAGTTGAATGAAAATATTGCATACCTATACCACGTTATTCAGCCCAAACGAACCATGGCTTTACCATAAGACTCAAATGGGCGCGCTAACTTCAGGGTGGTGCGTTTCTACTGAATAACTCTGTATATGTATGTACATACATACATTGAGGTATGATTCTTGTGAGAGGTATTTTATGAAATTGGTATTATGAAAAAAGGATGTATTATTTCAGAAAATCGAAATTGAACAGAAATCGAATGGAGAGACTAACTTCAGGTAGTGAGTTTGTCGTGTATATGTGAACGGCCGAATGACTATACCAAATTTTGAGATTCAAATTTACAGGAAAAAGGAAATTTGAAAGAAAATATATTTATCTCTTATGTAATTGGAAATACATAAGATGCAATCGCGTCATTTGTACGGCCTAGAGGAAAATTTGGCCCGAAATTTTAAAGAGGTTATGTCTAATATTGATGTATGTACAGTAGAGTATATATTATTGTCGAGGGACAAATGCTTGGCGCGCGTGGTAGGGTAGTAGTCCCCCGAGCGCCTCGAGTGAAACTCGCAACATTTAGCCGTTTTTTCAAACGGATAATTACACCCCTTAGCGTACTCGTATTTGGATGTTTAAAAGCGCGTTTTAATCGTTGAAATCTCAGCTACAACGTGGATAAAAATGAAACTTCTATTTCATCGCTTTCCCAATGAAAAATTGCGGGGAAGCTGCGGGTGCGCTTGCGAAATCTCGAGATCTCCGTCACGGTCTCATCTCCGAGAACAATAATTTTGTGAGAACCTGCAGTACCATTAAAGATGATATCATGCAGAAACTGGACCAGATTGGCCGGCGCGTTCGGAAGTTATGGCCATTTAAGTGTTTTCAGTTTAAGGGGGTGTAACTCCCCCTAGAGTGATCCTACAGGGGTTTAATGGGGGGGGGGGGCTTTAATGCCGAAGGATGCTCTCTCTCGTGCCCTGATTAGAAATATAAATTTCCTTCCGGAACTACTAGATCTCGAAGTTTTCAAAAAGTTCCAAAATGCACTTTTTCACTCCAACCCCTGCCATTAGGCCATTTTGTATCCGATCGGGATAAAACCTTTACCATTCGAACGAGAAGAAAATTTCCTAAAAAATATGTCTTTGGCTTTTCGAAATCTGTCATACTTTCACAGATATGTACAAAAATTCAAGTGTTGCACTTTAGTTGGACGTTACTGTAGACAATGGAGACTCGATTATTCGGACCTCAGTTATACGGATTCGTGATTATCCGGATTGCCAACCGTGAGCAAATATCTTTGTAGTCTCGTTTAAGCAAGTTGAAACTTGCAGTTTGCTTCCTCCAAATCGTAAGTAGTGTACGAAGTCCTTATATGAGGAAGCATTTTCATTTTTTTTTAATCTTTGGCTTCCTCATAGATGAATTTTCATCTACTACCCACGATTCAGAGGAAGCAAATTGCAAAATTAAAGTTCTTGGCATCCTCATATAGGGACTTGGTACACTACTTACGATTCGGAGGAAGCAAATTGCAAGTTTCAACTTGCGGCTTGTTTATCGTGAGTTCCCATGCCTCTCACAACTTCGGGTGCTTCATACTGTAGAGAACGCATGTAAGGATAAATCTCTTGCATGATCTCTTCGGGCCTAATATTTTTGAATTGGCTGAAATTCAAAAACTTGAATATACGTGTAATCAGATCCGTTTTACCGATCTCCGCCAAATTTGAGACATATCACGGCTAAATGATACTCTATACTTTTCGAAAATTGGAGCTCAATCGGTTAAAGTTGACGGGAGTTATATTTATAAATTTAATTTTTCGAAAAATTCAAAATATCATAAAATCAAAAGTTCTCGATGGATTCGGCCCAATGCGATACCAACCAACCTTCGATATGAATCTCTTCGTCAAAAACTATTTAGACGAGTATCACAAAATTTGCGATCGCTAAAGTGATAACGTCCTTTTTTTGGGAATTTGAAAACGACATAAAATCCGAGCTGCAGCTTGCATCATTACGAAAATTATAGTCAATGAAAGGATTATAGAGCTGCACATGCCTGCAAAATTGGGGGGCTATAGCTAAAACCGTTGTCGAGTTATACACGTTTGAATTTTGGGAGGCCATTACACACATACACACACACACACGCGCGCGCGTACATCCGGACATTTTCTCCAAACGTGTTTTCTCGACGTTTTGGCACATTCTGAACATGGTGACATGAAAATCTCGACAGGAAAATTTTCCACCGTCACATAGCATCCTCTATGAGGAAGCAAAAAAGGTGCTAATGGCATGATCGCAACACGTGCCTTTCTCATCACGATTGTTACTGGCATCACGTTACGGTTGTGAAATTACTTGATGTTAAGAATTGAGTGATGTAGAGTTGAAATAGAAAATTCTTTTAGTTTAGTCAGTTTTTTTATCGAGTTGTACCTATTATATCTACGTCTAGATATTGACGTATACTAAGGAATAAACTCATAAAATTGGTCAAAAAAAGGTCTGTACACTGCAGACTAGAGCATAGTAATTTTTTAATCAGACTATCGATAGAAAATTTGTTTTTTATTTTTCACATTTCAGGTAAAGTGCCAGAACGGATTGGTGTTTTGGTGTCAATTACAATACCAAAACTACATTTTATACACAGAAGACACATAACAAATTTCATTGCGACCCGTAGCCTCTTTGGAAAGTTAATGTGTTTTCGGACAGAATTTACCACAGACAGACAGACAGAAATGAGTGAATGCTTTTTTTGGAATCTAGGGCCCTCAAAACATGTATTTCCATCACAATCTGGGAGTCGATTTTTTTTGGATTGCAATACTTTCTTACATACTTTGTATGTGATGAGAAAGTAAAAAAAATTGTATCTAAAAATTGTAATCTAAAAATTCTTTACGTCAAATGACAATTACCAAATATTTTAAACAAAATTCAACTACAGTGACTGTCCTATGTTGTTGATTTTAATAAGTTTAATTTTTTGTTGTTTTGAATAAACACTTAACATTACGTATTAACCCTAGAAAGATACCATATGACAACGTACCTAAAAGATAACCATACACGGGCGACGTAGTAATCTTTTTAGAGTTAATACACATGTAACACAAAAATCGCTTTTCTTCATACATTCAATTGTCCGGATTTTCGATTATCCGAATGACTTACGACAACAATTAATCGGGTTAATCGAGTCTCCACTGTATATATTATTATTATTATTATTTCATGATATATTTTCATAAACATCTTGCATAAATATCAAATGTAGAATGTTTAAAAAATAAAACTTTTCATATACTAAAATAAATAACATTTCACAGCTATTATAATATACTGTGACGTAATGACAGAAAGTGTGTTCTAAAAATAATTGCAGCAATATTTTCGATGAATCTTGGAACACTCATTTCAATTTCACACGCATTTCGATTCTCACGAGAAGAATTTTGAGTCTAGTCTAACTATATCTAATATCATAGACTATGGCGCTCAAGTAATGAGTACGTAAATACTTTTAGACACGGGGTGCTGGCGTGATTATGAGCATGTTCTAAGAAAAAGGTTTGAGGGAGCAATTTATTGTCCGACGAAAAGAAAAAGAATACCAAGATCGAGATACATACAACTGCAATTTAAGAATATAGCAAAATGAATAAAGATAATGATTGATTTATGAACGAAGAAACAAAACAGTATACTATGCAACTAGTGCGTAAGGTGAAAAATAGCCACGCAGGAGTTGCATACGCTATTTTTTGGACGGCTGTGAGTAAAGTTCATGTAAGTTTCAAAGTGTACTTTTCACATTGTACACTGTATGAAGAAAAAAGTACACTTTACACATTGAAAATCAAATTTTACACATGCACTGTACTCACGACTGTGCCAAAAATTTGTATTACTCATACAATTTTTATAATTTTCATCGATTGAAACAGCAAATTTCCGTTATCTGGTTGAAAAATTTGATATTTTAATAAATATTTTAAACTTATCTCCGCGTCTCTAGCCGCTATAAGGTTATAAGCACGTGTATAGATATGTAGAATCGAGACAAAAGTCTTTCTTGGAAAGTGGCCGTAAATTTAATAGGATTAGGATATATACAAGAGTCGAACGAGTAATTGACTGTCGCGCCGGCTCAGATTGCCCGGCATCAGTAAAGTCCCAAGTAAAAGGAAAGAATGCAAGTATGAATGGATGTAAAACAGATGTGAGTGATTTTGGGTACGACTTTGTATTAGAAGATAGGCTAGAGTTAGTTTAACCGTCGAACCGTGTGGACGTGTCCGTAACCTGTAGTTTTACTGTTATATATCCCTTTCTAATAAAACATCTTAACACATTAAAGGCGGGAGTCGTAGTACTACGATTTATCTTGACTATAGCTTAAAGGCGGGAGTCGTATTAGTACGGTTGGCAACCACATTGCGCAATCCATGCGCCACTTTACATTTGTATTTAGTATGTTTTGTGGTTTGAAGCTGTTCGGTTGTTCAAAAACGAGGCGGGGCGGTCGCGGCGTTACCTAGCATACTTTCGTCAAGATCCCCCGCCTTTAATGTGTTAACTCTCATTTAAATCGTTCGTCACCATTTCCATTACGGTCCTCACTCCTTACCTAATCTCAACGTCATTACTAACATTCGTAGAACAGCATCGTCTTTCTTCTACAGATATATGGTATCAATGTACAAAGATCTTTCAATAACTCCAGTTGAAACGTTTGCAGAGTAATAGACTGGAAGAATTTTCATAAGAACTAGCAAAAGTTTTATATTGGGCCTCGGCCAATGTAAATTCAATAAGTAAATCACGTTGAGCCATTACGAGTCTGCGCAACCTGACTACCAAAATGCGATGGTAAATCCTTTTAACCGTTACCGTTCCAGCGAGTCTTTGATATTTAACACTTTCCGTAAAACCTACCTGAGAATTTAACTTTTCCGTTACGTGAACCATGTAAACTGCCTTCTACAGTGCGTGCGTGAGTAGCTGCGTTATGAGAATCGCTGTTTTTTGTTACATTATTACGTGGACTAATGTTTGAATAAGACACAGTCATATGTTTCATGTGATAACATCTAAAAAGGCTCGTATACGTTCCATTACGATTCTATCCAAGTAACTGTGATACGGGGTAGAGAGGGAGAAGGGACGAAGGAGTTAATTAGTCGTTCAGTCATATTACAATCTCTATAATAAATCATACGTCAACTGTAACTCGATGTTAATTATACATATCTACTTCTATCAATCCTACATATAATTGCGTTACATCATATTTCAGCTACCACTTAAAATTTTATTTATAAATACTAATAAATAAATTTTTTTTGATACAGTAATTTCATATAGATCACTGTGGATCGAATTCGATTTTAATAAGCTTTGAAAAATATTCCATTGAAAAACTGCATTATGGAGTGCAAGCAATTATTTTAATTTAATTACATCGAATCTAATATCTTAATTAAATCGAATTCTGATGTTAATTCCAGGAGTAGGATTCGCTGTGGAATCAAACATTTTGTAGCTCACGTAGTAGTAAGGATAGAAGTAAAGTCAGCCGGCTGTACGTAGAATCACCCTGTTATTAGTCCGACAAAATGCGTAGGTTTATAGAAGCTTCATCGATATATCTAATTCAATGTCAAAAATTGCACTGGAAATGTCAGAGGTCGCCTTACGTAAAAATACATCCTATAGAACGTCAAGTAAATTCAGTCAAGAGTGGGTGGCTTAGAGAGAGAAAGAGGGAGAGGAGCCAAAGAGACAGAAAATGAATGCAAATATTAAAATAAATTGGAAAGTCAGGTAGCCGCCATGTATTCGAAAGCCGGTAAACGCAATTAGAATTTCTTGACTCGTTGACCTTTCTGTGCTTGACATTTTCAATTAGTGCCTGTAAATCCTTGGCAAATGCACATTGTTCCATAACATCGTGGTCTCAAGAATTTCGTCCTTTGCTTAATCGTTTCGATACATCAAATAAATGTGTTGCTCGATGAGTAACAAAGGCTGTTACGGACAGTTGTGTCGATTACAGATTTGAATCCAACATTTGAACTAATAAGGAAGGTACCTCAGGTGTCCCTCTCCGATTTCGTTCGTTTTGAAATATGTTATTCTTCATCAAAATCTAAGAGACAGTTGGTTTTTTTTATCGGCGGAAAAACGGTTGGGGGGGGGGGTGAAATCAACCCCTCTATTTGGGCTCCTTGAGGGCGGTTTTCGCAGTTTCGCATATTTCCAGTCGAGATATTTAATGGGACCAATTGGAGAAGAATCCTCACGATGAATAATGAAAAATGCATTTTAGTCGGTTCTGGTGGGGTGAATACATAAATGGGACTATGAATTTCAAAATTTAGAGACCAGAATCACTTTCAGCGATCTCCAAAACCCTCAGGATACAAGAGATCTGAAGACCTCGCGAGCGTACGAGGAATCCCGCCAGAAGGGCATCAGAAAAAGAAGGACTAGTTTCGGTAAGCATACAACCGAACGTTATTCAAAAGATTAAGCTTCTTAATTAACACATAAAAAGAGCTTTCTAATAATTGGGAAGGCAAAATGAAGCAGGTTAGTGCCACTTTAATGAGAATTTGGTTGCAGCGGCATAGGGGTGGTTCACCCCTTAAATGACGTTTTTTTTTTATCGAAAAACGCAAAAACAAGTATCTCCTATTTTTTTTAGTACTTTCAAATGCAATTGGTTTCATCAAAATTAAATCAATAGTTTTTTTTTTATAGAAATTTCGAACTTTTCAACCTCTATCAATTTTTATGCGTTCACCCCACCAGAACCGGCCAAAATGAATTTTTCATTATTCATCATGAGGGTTATTTTCCAATTTCCCATGGAAATGTCGACTGGAAATATACAAAACTGCACCCCCCCCCCC
>NW_014333480.1:39672-73656 GCF_000341935.2 Cephus cinctus
CCCCCCCCCCCCCCCCAGGAGCCCAACTTTGGGGGTTGATTTCACCCCCGAAAACCGTTTTATCGCCGATAAAAAAAACAGCACGTACCTCTTAGATTTTGATGGAGAATGACATATTTCAAAACGAACGAAATCGGAGGAAGACACCTGAGATACCTTCCTTGTAAGTGAAGCTGTTATTGAAATTATAAAGTAGAATACAGTTCTTGTACAATATGTATAATTGCGCATCCGGGGCTCTCAAACATGATTACTAGCGAGAGAACAATATTACGGAGAATCCACATTCTAATTGTAATAGGCCGAGTGTTCGGCAGAGTGTGGGGTAACACGTGCGCTGAGAGTCATAAAGAAGTGGGGGAAAGAAGAAGCCTTCCCCCTCGAGGCGCGATAGCTTAGAAAGAAAGCTTAGGGGAAATGCGACGGTACGGAACGCCTCTGTAGGCAGTCTACTGTACTTATGGATGTTCTGTGCCATAACTAATGCTGCGTTATGTAGGATTTCTTTAATTATAATGTTTTTCACCCGAAAACTTTCAATAAATTGTGATTAAAACAATGTTTTCACTGATATTAGGAATTACTAAGTTTTTTGCACTTTTTATTGATTAATATAATATTTAGTAACGCAAAAAATTGGAGAATTTTAAAAGCTTTATAATAAAAGTTTAAAAGCTTTTATAATATGGCGAACCACTTTTTTAAGTATGAAAAACAATTTCGCAAGATCTCAGTCGTATGTTTATGGCATGCAAAATCCTTGACATCCTTGACACTGTTGGAAGTTAGTAAAAATTCCTTTAAGAAACTTAAAGACCTCTGCAGGGTTAAATAGATCTGCAAAGACCTAGAAAGGAAATTCCCATTAGGGGCATTGCACGTTCTGTAAGCAGCAAGTTTCTCCTCGGTCATGAGTTTGATTATGGTCTCCCTGACCATGTGATTACGATATAGGAATTATATAGGAGGTCATAATTTAGGAATTTCATTCAGACAGATTGACCTACTCACATTTAACTTCAGGCATTTCATGAGAATCCAATAAATTTGTAAAAAATTATGTTAACGAATATCAACGATCAGCTAATCTAAAAGAAGAAAACTCGTACGCACCAATAACGATGTGTACTTATAATTACTTGTGCAATATTTCGTATTTTAAATGAAAAAAGTGCAATGACAATCACAAGAATCCTATTAAGTTTTACCATTATCACTTTTGATTTAACTAACTTATTTTTAAAATTTTACTACAATTTTTATTGCTATTGCAATTTCTTGTTGTGCAAATACTAAACAGTGAGCTAGAATTAAAACCCGCGCAGTTCTTTACGTGTATATTAATTTTAAAGTTAAAAACGTAAGTTATCTCTATCCGGAAATTTTCTCTATACATTTGGTATGCATTTGATGATTTTCGTAACACGTCCGCCTATATGCACGAAGTGTATTACAGATGTACCAGGATTGAATTTCACCAAACCTGCATTCCACAGTCATGTCACACTAAGCTGTAATCTCTCGGGTCTGTTTACCATCGCTGAGTTTGAATGCGAACTATTTCCTGTGACCGAAAACTACAGTACGTTTAGAATTTCAAGAGCTTGGCGAATGACATACACTTAAAAAAAAAAGAACGCAATGTATACACAAGATTAAAGTTCGAGCATCTCTTTTTTTTTCTTGAAAAAAAATATAAAAACAAACAAGCTTGCACCACTTCTTTTATTCCCGACCAATTAAACGCTCCGATGATTACGCGCTACGTCGAATACTCGAGTGTCGTAATTATACTTGCAGATTCAAATTATTTCCTTGCTAATTCGCACTTTTGCAAGTAACGCTATGCCCAGTACTTACATGTATGTCAATATGAATAAAGTTGCAACTTTTTTTTCTTTTACAAATCGAAAAGGTTTTTTTGATGACATTTTATTATTGTCTTACATGATGAAAATTGAATAAATTATATTAATAAATATATAATTATATATAAAAACTTTATATACAGGGTGTTCGTTATGAAACGCACTGTAGTAACACCGTTGCATTCCTTGTCAAATTCTAAGAAATACGTTGTAACGTTCCGACCTTATACCCCCCTGTCCTTTATCCTTTGTCCTTCCCAATCATCCATTCTCGATGATGGATACGTCAAGAGCCCCACATAAGAGTGCATAGCGCACTGTGGATGTGCATAACAGTATCTGAGAGAACTCCTCAAATCCTAGAATTCCTCAATAATCCTATCGACCTCTCATAGCGACGCCGATAAAGGAAAGAGAATATAGGACCTTTAATTCTCTAATATTGCATAATTCCCTTGAATCTAGTCACAGCGACAGTCATGAGGATATAATATTAGAAATTATTACCTTTAACATTCCTAGAATCCTAAAGACAGTCTACAGACTGAAATCAAAACAAACAAGTGCCCAGACGCTATAAGCCGCCACGCACCGAAGACAATAGAAATACCAGTAAGCCGGTACTTGAAGAAACCGGTAATCCAATTAGTCAAATCAAATAATCAAATCAAATAATAAATCAAAATATCAAATCCAAAAAGCGACGTTAACACCTCGGGTGGATAAAAATCGTTATCCCCACTAGTTTTAACGTATTCCTACCAAGGATATAAGCAGCGGCTTCCTCGATAGGAAAGGAGTCAGATCACTCGAATCACTCAATTCAGTCGATCCACTCGACGACGCCACAAGACGACAAGAAGGCAGTAAAGATTTGGAAAGTATAAGTTATTAAAAAGCTAGGGAAAAAACCAATCCTCTGTTCCAGAGCGAACCACTCAATTCAGTCGATCCACTCGACAACACGACAAGACGACAAGAAGCCAGTAAAGATTTGGAAAGTATAAGTTATTAAAAAGCTAGGAAAAAAACCAATCCTCTGTTCCAGAGCGAACCAGTGAACAGTATTGTACTGCAAACTGTGGGAACTCATCCTGGGCAGATCCTGGTCTAGGAAAGCATTGTGTCACCACCCTGTATCAGGAAATCTGCCATCCTTGTAGATATTCTGCATCAAAGGCATTGTGCTGGAGCTGTCAGAAATCGACTATCCACAAAAACAACCCGCCTTAAAAAGATTCAGCTCCCAATATCATTGTGATTAGTAGCTGTCTGAGCATCCCATAGCTCTTACCAGGCCTAAGGAATCATTGTGATACCCCCTAGTGTCAGGAAGGGCATCCCAATTCCCTCTGCATTCTCCTGCAGCGAAGTTATTGTAATAGAACTGTCAGGACTGCAGACAATTCACAAAACCCACCCACCTTAAAAAAGATTCAGCTCCCAATATCATTGTGATTAGTAGCTGTCTGAGCATCCCATAGCTCTTACCAGGCCTAAGGAATCATTGTGATACCCCCTAGTGTCAGGAAGGGCATCCCAATTCCCTCTGCATTCTCCTGCAGCGATTATTACAGGCAAGCTAGAGACAATTGTAAAGTGTCTGTATGTGTGTGAGCAAGAGCAAAATAGGATATTAAGGATAGGATATTCCTAAGACACAAAAATCACGAAACGTCTCAACGTGTATTTTCATTTTCTATTTCATATATCAAAATTTCGAGATAATCAAGGTTCAAGTTGCAGTTATGCGACCAATCAGAACGCGTTTAAACGAAGCGTAGATGTCGCGAGACAGCCTATAAGGCCTGCTTACACTAGGCCGATAACACTAAGAGTATCGTCTCTTGTATCTTATTCAATTACATGCAGATAAACAGGAACACTACCACGATACTCTTACAATTAGTGTTATTGGCCTAGTGTAAGCAGGCCTTGCGGGCTGGCTCGCGACGTCATCTACGCTCTGTTTAAACGCGTTCTGATTGGTCGCATTACTGCAACTTCAACCTTGATTATCTCGAAATTTTTATATATGAAATAAAAAATGAAAATACACGTATTTCTTAGAATTTGACAAGGAATGCAACGGTGTTACTACAGTGTGTTTCATAATGAACACCCTGTATATATAAACATGTCGAAGGGCAGTTTCGAGAACATGCGGCACTCACAACTGTAAGCCGATATATTTAAAAAAAATATAAAAATAACTAAACCTACTACCAAAAATTTTGTGAAAAATTCGGTGTGAGTGCCGCCACCTTGCCCTGGAAGTATACGTTGTATATAGAATTTTTCCAGGTCCAGGCTGGAAAGCACTAAATGTTGTCATACCTGCCAATACACCAGAAAAAAGGTCCTGGAAACTATCTCTCAATATATTTAAAATTATATAAAAATATAATTTTTTTCATATTGTAATTGAGGGAGTGATTTAATTAATAAATTGTTCTTAATAATCTGGATAACGAAACAAGAGTTGGGCTGTGCTCCATTTTTTAAATGAACCCTGAGCAAACAGAAGGTCAGTTTCAGAGAAATGAAAAGTTCTCTTTAGTGAAATAATTTGTATAATGACCTAGATAACGGAAGTTTGACGATGCTAAAAGATAGGGACGACGAATGATGATTTTTATATCTGAGAATTATATCTCATCCTGCTGTCAAATATTGTAGTTCTAATTATATTCAAAATTAGAATATGTATACGTTATATCTTATATTCCTCTCTGCGAATTAATATAGATATACCAATGAGTTTCCATCGCAAGCAAAGTTTCAAGAAAGTTATAAGTTTTAAAATGATTATTAATAGAGCAAAAATGCATTAGTAGCTGCTTTTGCGTCGAAAAACCTTTTTGCCACATAAAAATGGGAAGAGCCACGGAATATTGAAGAAAGGCTCTGATGAAAATGACTTTCGTTACACATATGATGTATGATGAAATTTATAACCACGTTTCCGTTTATAAATAACTCTGTCGGTATAGCAGCTGCCGCCTTATACCGATCGAGAGTGCATCGATAAAAGTGCACTCAAGCACACAGCACAATAAGTATCTCGCTTATGTTAGATTTACAAGAAACTCGTTTTAAATGCCATTTGTTTTTGCTGTTTTTGTTGTCGGTAAACGACAGGAACGAGAACAACAACAGTAACTGAACAACTGTTTCCTCGTTTATCGCGTAAAGTTACATTAGAAAAATACATTAAATTGTGTAGTAAGTACACACAGGATTGAACGAGTGAAATTATGTTTATTCAAAACACATTACGTTTATTATCAAGTTCCTGCATTGAGAGTTCGAGACTGGTTTAATATATTATAAATTTTATGAAAAATCAAGGAAAAGTTATTAGACTGAACGGAAGATGTTTCATAAGCTTCGATATTTTTTCACAAAAAGAATTTTCAGGTTCCTGAAATAAAAACAAATACTATTTGTTCAAATGAAATTCTGCAAGTTTTTGACAATATAGTGCACATTCAATCGAATACGCAAATCTGTAAGTAATTAGCTTCCAATGAATAATTTGTGAGAAAATGTGATTAAAAATATATTTAAAAATACATTACTGCTATCAAATCAATAATCAAATTCGTCTCAATCGATTTCACTGCCTGGATACTTAAACTGCAGATAAATGAAATTACACTTGTTTTAAATTAAAAAATCTATTTGGAAGACATCAAAGTCAGTATGATTACCTTTATGCACGATAGTATAAATTATGCGGGCACTTTTCAATTTTGCCCATGCCCAAGAATATTTGCAAGCGTTACCATCTCGTTTATATATAAAAATAGATTTTTTTCTAAAATTCTCCAACTTTTTATATAAATATTCGTACCCGCGCGAGCATACAAACGTATCCTTAATATTTTTATGACGATTGCATAACACACGCTTGTCACACGTTCCGTACTATTGTGCCTAAGATATTGCCATCGATTTCAAACAATCGGGGAACTCCTATAACATTTGTCAGTCTTCCTCTCTAACCCAAATTAGATTTGAACACATCGAACGTATGTAATGTAATCGAAATTTATTTATTTATTCATTGTATGGAGAAAAATATTTGACATTAGAACAACTTTAACGTTGCTCCTAATTTTGCAAAAAAATATGTCATAGGGATATGTGCTTTATATAGATTTGGTAAAAAAGAAGTAAAAAACCCGCATTCAATCCATTCCTGACGAACAAGAACACAATCAGCATGATATTTCTTCTTGCATATAACGTAGCAAAAGTCTTTGTGCGCGACTGTATTTAGGGTTGCTCCTAAGAAAAATGAAGTCAAGGCAAATAAAAATAAATTCACTGACATCTGGCTACACCACAGTCTCACTCCCTGTCTGGTGAAATGGCAGCATTGCAGATATTCGAGGGGGTTGCCATTTTGGCGTGCCGCACCTGAACCCAAAGTATCGACCCAAATAGGTCTCTCTCCCTACCATCCTTCCTGGTTCGTTCTCTCTCTCTCTCTCTCTCTCTCTCTCTCTCTCTCTCTCTCTCTTTTGTTCTTTAGCAATTTATCCAGAAAACACAAGACACTAAATAACGTATTCATGGTACAGCTGCTCTAATGATGGTTTTATTAGATAAATAAAGAAAAATGAATGATCTTTCTTGTTTAGGATAAATCCATCAGAAAACGTCCAATGTAAGAAACGTCTCCGGTAAATGAGCACCTTCTCGAACGCGTTAATTTTTACTTTATACATTTTCATTTGTTTTTTAAATTTCATAAATATTTCCACAGTGGTCATATTGCATTGACCTGTGCCAATCTTGTGATAAAGCTGCAACCACTATGTAACTAATTTTTAGCGTGACTAACGTGCCATTGTAATAACGTATTTAACGTTAAACGCGGAATGTTGGCCTTGTATATCACTATACCTACTACTATCTGATCTCAGGAGATCAATTATGAATATGCAATTTCTCACGTACTCCAGTCAATAATCAATAGCCTCTCGGGAGTCAAAGTGACGACTATCGTCCCAGTCAGACACACGTGACGCGTCAAACGTCACGTGTTCCCAAAAGCAACCATGGTCAGGCTTAATTACTTTTTAGTCCGTAAGGAGATGGCGTATTTCAATAATTGGCAATTACCTCAAAACTTATTAAACCAAACTTGCAACTTTGGCAATTACTCATTTTTTTTCGTAATAAGAAAAGGCAACTTGCTCAAGAACACTTTCGTTCAATTTTCCAGTAAAATTTAATACACATTTCATCATCTATTATTATCAGCGTTTCTCCCTGATTCTTGATAAAATAAGTGTCATTATCCAACTTCGCGATGTATGTGCATATGCTACTAGTACTTCAAACATCACAAAAACAAGATAATCAATAATTACTAGTCAATAGTTTTACAAGTTAAAAGAAAGTGCATGGAAACAATGATTATATTCAAAGATAATATTTTCATCTTATTTAAAAATATATTTAAACTTCCCTCGCTCGAAACTGTCATGTCGCTCGAGGATACGTTAAAGCATTAAAAATTTCCTAGGCAGCCATGTTTTCCCTGGCGAGTCACCGTATGCAGTTCGCAGCGATTAATTCCTAGTCAGTACAAGGACGCTGGAACATTCCAGAGCCGAGACGTTGCAAGTAAATTATCCATAGGTCATATTCATTCACAGTTACCTTCAGACTTCCAACATCACCCGACTATGTCAAGGCTCGTGCACACTTTGTTTTGTTTATTCTTGTCCCTTTACTATTTTCTGTCTGTCTTCTACGAAACGAATAAATCTTTTTATCATCTTTTTAAACTGAGGTCGTTCCCCGACAGTCATAAAATTGTTTCCATATGCCAACGAGATATTGCACTTACACCGGTGCACTTTGAACGTTGCTATCGACTTTGTTCTACGGTTTGCCAGCTGCTACCGGCGCATATAGAGTGGAGTGACTATGAAATTAAATTTGAAACTGAAGCATAACGTAATGCTGTTTGTACGGGCAGCTACGAAGGGAAATGAATTCATGTATCTTTTTCGTAATTGGCTATTAATTAATATAAATAATACTGTGAAATACTATATTTTATAATGGTGGATAATTATTATTAAATATACTTTTTTAATAAGAAGGGTATATTGTTATATATGCGGCAAAAGTGTTAATGAAAAAAAATTATTCGAGTCGAGAAAGTCTCATAATTAGCCAAATTTATTAGGGTACCAGATAATTTGGGCAACTAAATGTAAACGTAATTTTCGTGGATGTTTAAGAAGGTTGGAGCGCTTCACGCCGGTCAAATCAGTGCTAAATTTTCATAATCGTTTTTGTAAAATTGATGCATTATGTAACATTAGTTGAGTGTCATTTGCATCACTACATGTGTCCTTAATCTAGAGAAACATTAATGCTGGCTGATTCACAAGAACATTAACTAATTATCGTTAATTTCCGAAAAGGTATGTTTTCGTTGCATTTTTTCCAAAAATAATCCATCATTCTTTATCGTTTTCAATGCGGGACCACTTATTCTGTTTCTCGAAAGATGCTTTATAAATCGACCGTCTAAATATTGAATAGTTTAAAATCTTTAAAAATGACTGCCTGTTTTTTAGCCAGCGAAAAAATTTCTTCACAAATAAATGGCTATAATTATTAAACGGTCAATATTATCAAATATCTAGTCGGTGAAATCGCAAAGAATTATTTAAGAAACAGAATGAGCCATGCCTCATTAAAATCGGTAAAAAATTACAGATTATTCTTAGAAAAGAATTGAAAAAAATATACCTGTTCGGAAATCGACATTGATCAGGTAATAAGTATTATTGTAAATTCATCGCTATAAATTATGGGCACCTGTTACAATACAAATCACCCTTCACTGCAATCAATTAATTCATAAAACTTTGTAAAATCGCTAAAAAATATTTAGTACTGATTTGACCAGCGTGAAGCGCTTCAACCTCCTTAAATGGAACAAAGATGTCAGAATATATTTTTAAGATTCATCTCAAATTAATTAAAGTTCCGTAAACACTAATTGATATAGTTTTTAATGAGATTGCACTTAAGCTATAATTTCTTACATTTTATCCCTTTTTTTGTCCACAGCGGATATTATATTCTTAGTTACAATTTGAGAATTTCCCGACTTTCAGTCGCCTTAATAAAATACGATACTATTATAGAATAGTCAAATTGGAGAATTTATCTACGAGTAAGCGAACCATTATTTATCGTTGATTAACGAAAAAGAGTAAATTTCTCGAGTCACCCGATGTATCCGTTTACTCAACTATTCCTAGAACTCGTATTTCAGCGGAAATTGAAATACGAGTAAACAAGCTTTTAAGAAGGATAAAAACATATTATATTTTTCACAAGTTTCGCGTATTGCAAAATTATATCAGCTCAATAAATCCTTTGTTCTCGTTCCCGTTTTTCCATGATCCTAACAGAATAGTCGGTTTCCACGAGTTTCAAGGCAGCATTGCGGAATTCACAACGACCGCAAATAATCGTCGTGGCGCGCAAATTAATTTCTGCATTTGACGAGTCGAACGTGTAAGTGCAACGAAAAAATGTAAGTGGGCGAAATCTAATACGCAACACAATAATGCATTTCCTTTGTTCGTAAAGCTTTTGGGATTTATGCGATTAGGACAGGTAAATATTCAAATAATTGTGTAAATGACGAATAGGAGACAAAATACGCCGACCAAAAATGTCTCTTTATATGCAAACTATTAGATACATACTTAATACCGCAAAGCATTATATTTATTATATTTACGAAAAGATTATTAGATAAAGACAAATGAAGAGCATTTCTAATATGCACAAATTAAAAAAAAATGAATTTTTCAAAATTAATCCTAATATATGAAAAAAAAAAGAAAAAAGCCACGTGCTGTTTAATAATTGTTAGAAAGTTCAATAAAATCTGTTTATATTGGTAATTCGATGACCAAATGAGTAAATATCGAACGAATGTGTCAAAGATAAAACAGTATCTGACGACCATCTTTTTATAATATTTAATGTTGTATACATATAAGTTATGTACTGTGTATACGTTAATATCAATAATCAGAAATTTTCTGATAGTAACGAATAAATTAGCATTGACTTAATTCTAAAAACCACATATTATCTATTAACGCTTACGTACAATTGGAATTAACCGAATATTCTTAATGGTTAGTGTTATTAGTTTATCTGAAACGTAACTTCATCATCAATGATCAACGATCGATTGATAAGTCAGTTTGCTTAATGATCGTCCACCGTAATTATAGCTTATTGGACAATCGGCCAACTATTGGACTTCAGTACTAATTTACCATTGTTTGTTTAAATGTGTTTATCATCGGTAAATACAGAAAAGTAACTTCACTTAATGCATATATATTGTGACGACACTTTTTAACGGTAAAGCACAAATAAATAGCACCGCGAAAAATAATTAATAAAATACGAAATTATTGAGCGCCAGATATAACCAGAGTTACACCGCTGTCTCCTAAGGACACCCAGGCCAGCTGTTTTGCTGTGGGGTCCTGGGTCTGGAAGACAATAATCACAATCTAAAATCTGGGGAGGTTCACTCTCAAAACTACAACGAACAAATACTAGCGTTTTGAAAATTAAATACGGAACTACAGTCTGGCCCGATTTATTAAACAAAACAAGAAAAAGAGATGGAACATCGATTCCTAAATA
Source organism: Cephus cinctus (assembly GCF_000341935.2). Lineage (NCBI taxonomy): Eukaryota > Metazoa > Arthropoda > Insecta > Hymenoptera > Cephidae > Cephus > Cephus cinctus. Next base: position 50,259 of record NW_014333480.1, read on the forward strand.
TAATCGATAACAAAATATACAAGCTTTACGCAGAACGGAACCGTTAATCCCCCAAGGGAATTATTAAGCCAGCGGTCCCGAAGACTTATTGGCAAAATAATATCTATAACAGGACCTTAATATTCTATACCTAATATCTTTACAGGACCTTAATATTCTACAAAAATATACATTGTACTCCATACGATACGAAAGTACACTCTATACAACATTCTTCATAGAATATACAAGCAAGAGGATATTATACAGAAGTTAACGTTACCGAGTGCTAACGGACTCACGATACCTTTGCGCTAAGGAAACGACTCCACGAGGCGTGGACTGTATAGGCGATAACGCAAAACCAAAATTTGACCCATAAACGATATTAAACAGCACCGATCCTCCAGAGCGCCACCGATTAGCAATTCGCGGATACAATAATGATCGGGAATGCGTAAGGCACGACACTGCGACACAGTCTATCTCTCATTAACGTAAATATGGCCAACTCCCCATAAGCGTCCCTCACCGCCTTCCTAGTCGCCCCAGGTATCCTCAAGACACAATCTCTTTTATACTGGTCCCTCAAGCGGTCACAAAACGGCACGGTAGGGTGTGTGCTCCGGTCTGGCTATCGCGTCACCACACCAGGGCGCTCCGCCAGGCCCGTAGTTGACCCTCTCGGGGCCCGTAGTATTCAAATTTCGACAAAATCCTTTCAGATCCGCTTGAAAAATATAAAACACAAAAAAACGTTGCCACGAGGGAAATAAGTATAAATTTAATAAATAATATACAGTCCAACACTACGAAATCCCTTCCTCACGCATAGGGCCCCACGATGTGGCCGGAAATCGCAGAATATTACATTTTGTGGCGTGCATCTCGAAATGCCACGTCACAATATATGTATATACAATATATATATTGTAACGTTCTGTTCTTATACCCCCCCCCAACCTCTATCCTTTTTTCTTCATAAATACCTATTTCTCGATAATGGATACGTCAAGAGCCCCACATAAGAGTGCATAGCGCACTGTGGATTTGCATAATAGCGAGGTACATCTGAGGGAACTCCTGAAATCCTAAAATTCCTCAAAACTCCTATCGACATCTCACAGCGACGCCGATAAAGGAAAGAGAAAATAGGACCTTTAAATCACTAATATTACATAATTCCCTTGAAATTAATCACAGCGACAATCATAAGAAAATAATGTTAGAGATCCTTAGAGATTTAATACCTTCAACATTCCAAGAATCTAAAAACCAGTCGTGCGACTGGAATCAAAACAAACAAGTGCCCAAACGCTATCAACCGGCACGCGCCGAATACAATAGAAAAACCAGTAAGCTGGTACTTTAAAAAACCGCTAATCCGATTAGTCAAATTAAATTGTCAAATTGAATAATAAATGAAATATCAAATCAAAAATTGACGTTAATACCTCAGGATACTAAAAATCGTTATCCCCACTAAAAATAACGTACTCCAATCGAGGATATAAGCAGCAGCATCCTCGACAGGAATTCATTCTGTTCTCGGATACCGATTCCGAGTGGCCTCGTTCGTTGTTTAAATTCGTGTACACTGAAAGACGACAAAAAGCAATAACGATTTAGGAAATATAATCATTAAGAATTAATTAGGGAATCTATGCTACATTCCAGGGAGAACCAGTGAACAATATTTTACTGCAAACTGTGGGAACTGATCCTTGACAATTCTTGGTCTCAGGGAGCATTGTCTCTCATCTCTGTATCAGGAAGCCTACTATCCTTGTAGATCTTCTGCAGCAAAGTCGTTGTGCCAGCGCTGCCAGAAATCGACCAAAAACACCAAACACCAATCCTTGAAAAGCTCAGCTCCCAACGTCATTGTTATTAGTAGCTGTCTGAGTCAAGACCATCCAAAAGGTAATAGGTTTAGCGAACGAGGATCATTGTGATCATCTGTGGCTCCTGAATCGTTATCATCCCTATTTTCAGCTGGACTATAGTCTCCGGACGCTTTGTGCAATCTGCTGTATTGCAGTTTCAGCTATCTCTTGCCCACTGCTAGAAACTGATATAGGGAAAAGATAGAGAAATACACTTCTTGTCGCCTGCGGTACAATAAAAACACTATACACAATTATAAGAGTGTGTGAGAGAACGAGATTGTTCTAGCATGTAATTTATAGGGAAATATAGTACTATTATTTAATTTTAAAATCACGTATTGTTTCCTATCAAGACGCCTGCCCAGTGCACAAACCCCCTTAAAAAGTCTCGTGATTTCTACCTCCTCAAGAATTGCGAAACGTCTCGATATACATATATTATTTTGCAATGAAAATATAATGCTATATTGACCATCTGAATATATACAAATATTTTAACACAGAGGAATGTTAATAAATGTTTATAGGTTTTTAATAGTCTCCATTAACCTTTTTCCAATAAATTATGGTTACGTGTAGTTTATGAATATCGTAACTGTGCTATTGTACGTTTATAAAGCTTCGTTTACATTATTCTAATATTTGCCTTTGCAATAAAAATATTTAATACAGTCGCAATCTTTTAAATAAGCACGAAGGACTTGGAAAGATTTTCTCACTCATAGGACCAGTCTGTATTATGAGGGTATATGTAACTCGATATGTAAAAAAAATCTTTCGCTAACTTTAGTCAGTCCACAAGAAGAGCTTAGCACGATTAAAACTAACTAATTAGTAACTTTCTTGTGATTACACAAGGAATATAGTTTGTAAAGTTACTTAGAAGTGTTTGAGACGCTTTTTGTACTAGTAGAGGATTATTCGATCATAGAAATCAAATGAGAGGGTTGACTTCTGATTGTGCAGTGTTCTTTGAACAAGCCTGTATAATTAAAGCCAGAATCACTAAGACCAAAACCATATACCCCTAAAACTTGCTTTCCCTGCACTTAAAAGTTTTCCACCTAACCTTCCCTTGCATGCGAATTGCATATATCGTAGGATTAAAATGAGTGTTGAAAGAAGAACAAGAAGCCTAATCTGTATAACCGTTAGATTTATTGGTGGTTGCTCGAGAATCCGTATTCGTCTGATAAATTTCATCCTCGCCGTCAATAATATATACGCACACTCATCCATACTCATCCACGCGTTTATGCACCTACGCACTCCTACGTCCACGCACACACTTCGGCCATCCTGGTCAGGCGTTCGTCCTTGGATGCCTTCGTCTTCTGAATATTCATCATCGTTCCACAGCTGCCACAGTTTCTAATCCGGTAGGGCCCTAGGAACTTAATTGCTAACTTAAGACCGAGTTTCACGTAAGTCCGCTTAATAGCTACCAATTCGCTCAGTTTACATTGTCTCGCTTATTTTCCTCGATCAATCATAAGTCCGCTTGTTTTGTCGTTAAACCTTACGAATCCTATCCTTAGGATGCTTTCGAAGTTCGTCCCGATTCGTTCGTCGAATCATTCCGATTTTCTTTGAAAATTGCAGCCAACTCCTTGTCAATAATCTCCCTAACTTCTGGGCATTCCTTCAATCGCACATGCACTCCGAATAATAAATTGAACTGGCACGTGTTAGGATACTGCTGGGCTGCGCTCAGATACTTATACCATCATCCGCCTTCTTTAAGGGCCGCTAACTCAGAATTAGTTTCACCTAATCCTTTGCTTCTGACGTCATTACCACGTGTAGGTGGGCACCTATACAGTATGTCAATACCACTGTTAACGGTCACAGTAATTACAAGTATCTTCTATAGGCAGTTACATAGATTGACATTTCATAACATTTTCGATTCACGTTCTCATGTCACTTGCTATATTAAAAAATTTACTTCCTAAATTCTACTATTTTTATGTTGGGTCCATATAACAGAACTGTGTATCATAACCCCCAAAAAAACACTTTCGTGTAAAAAACTACGCCAAATACAGGAGTGCTGTGAATTCCTCTAACAAAAAGTATGGAAATCATATTATTAAGGCCAAGCACATAAGTCATTACATGTTTGCTTATTATATGATCTAGCACTGGTCCATCGTTTTAATTGTATTTTCAAAATTTCCTATAACGTTTACGCTACTCTTTTACATTTCTACAGCTTCCTGCGGTTGATTATGATTTAATGGTCATTTAATAATTGATAAAACTTTAGGTGATTTCTTATCGAGCACTACTTGCTACACTAGAGAGAGAACTGTGCGCCATATTTGTTATATGCACGACACAGACACGACGAATAGATCCTTCTAAAGATACATACTATATATTATTGAAATGCAGGTAACCGATGTCTAGTAGATTCCGTACTATTATTAATAGATAAAACCGAAAGTCTTAGCTCCGAAGGCAGTAATGTGTAGCCTAACCTAATTAACCTCAGTGATAATTATTAATGACGAATGACTATTAGCTATTAGTACCAGTTTGGGCAAGATTACGGTTTCCGGAGCCCCAAGTATCGACGCTGGATTTAATATCTATGAATAAAGGTAAATAAAAGTGCAAGAGTGATAAAAGTTGATATTTACATTATTTTGGGAGATATCAAATTTTTTTGAGAAATAAATCGTATATGTTGGTAATAGATAATAATTGTGACCGAAGCAAAAGTTTAACTATGTATTTAACATCTATGGATCGAGCTGGACCAAAACTCACGTATGGTAAAAATCGATATTATCATTATTTTTCGAGATATAAAAATTTTTGAATAGAGGTCCGTCTTTTTATCAAGAACACCATCAGGTTCACTACACGTTACAAAACTCTGTGTGGCCCATCAAGTAAGGCGGGGTCCGTTGCTAGGTCATACATGAATAAAACATTATTCCGGTTATTACGTTCATCCTTATTTTTTAAGAAATAAATAATTTCATAAAATTTGAATTGACAACGATTTTTTAATTGGAATTCAAATAAATCATATCTTCCAAAATAATGCAAATATCACCTTTTACCATTCTTTAACTTTTGTTTCTCTCAGTCCAGATATACTAAATCCACAGTCAAAACTTGAGCCTTCGGAAATCGTAATCTCCCCCCAGTTTGGTATTGTCAGTTGACAATTGGAACGTAAACTTACGATTCCAAATGATGTATAGATTTGATACTATACCGGTACAAGTCACTACATCAGCTCTTGCAATATCCGCAATGTCGCCGGACCAGGGCTGGTTGGCCGTAAAACTTTTCATGGGCTGTGCTGTCACCACTTTGACGACTTTTACGAACTTTGAGCCCAGAAATATTCTGAGTAGATATATTGTGTACGTGGAAACGCTGTTTATCAACAACTAAGTTTTGCCAGCTTTTGGCTTCCTCGTCGAATACAGTGAAATTCCATCTCTGACGGTAACAATAACAGATGGAAAAAAAGTTGCGAAATAACTTTTTTTTATTTTTAATCAAAAAGATAAATCCGATTCATAGTTAGAAAACAGCTCCGAGTAAGTTCAGTTTGTTGACGAAAAATAATAATAATAAATTGATATAATGCTTCACCTTCTTCAATCTAGGTACATTTTTTAAGGTAAAGCGACGATAAAAACATATTTTGTCCAATAATAACAGAGGAAACGTGTAAGGTAAGAATAATTGATTATTATCATTATCGATCGATCGTTATTGCTATTGTCATATTTCATTGAGTGAAGTTGCCAAAATTAAATGCAAAGTTAAAATATTAATTGAAATACGTCAAAATAATATTTGATCTATCTAGTACATATGAGTATAATACACGAATGTGAAGTCTGGTACACGAGCTGTTAGGCAGTGCACCAATCACACGATTCTTATACTCATTCGTTAATAGCTAGATACAACAGCTTTTGTAACTATTAACCTCCCTCAAAATATTTTTTAATACGTTTCCCCTTCCTTGATAATATATTAGATGCCTATGACGTCACTATAATACATTTTTAGGTAATTTTATAGTCATTTGTCCAAAAAATAATATTTTAAGGAGGTCCTGTCGAAACTAACTACTTGAATTTTCATGTCTAAAACTTTTATAGATAATAAATTAAACAATTCTGAACTCAATTGCAAAACTTGAAGGTCGGTCACCAACAAAAGTGTTAAGAAAAGTAATATAAAAAACGAAACTTTATATATGGACTCAAAGGTCACAGAGATTGAATTTCGACTTTGGATGAGAAACTAACGTATTTAAAGTGAAGTTTGAAGCAAAAAATGGTATACTACGGATTCGTGAAATCTTTAGGATTCGATACATACCATAAAAAATGACCTTACCGGGTGTTTCAAAGAGTAATTGAAAATCAAATTGCCGGATCTCCATCAATTCACCGGGAGAGACCCAATAAAGAAATAAATAAAAGTTAAACAAAAGTATGATTTTTATATATTTTTGTACAAATGAGCTAATTTCACAAAGATAAACACCTAAAAACAAATTTCTATACTTAATGTGAATAAAAATTTCGTAGAAAGTCCGGTTTGTTTTAATCGATTTATGGAATAGATTCGATAGTTGATCAGTTGACTAGCATGCATCGACAGGACCTTCTTGAGGTGCCCTCTGGCAACGCATTACGGGGTATTGTTTGGGCATTTGTTACAAAAAATTATTTTTAGTACAATAATTATTTACTAAAAATCTTGCATGAAGCAGACACGTCGACATACTAAACATAGAAGGGAACGAAGAAAAAAAATGTGAACATCGAATTCCTATCACTGGATCGACTCCAGGAAATGTTGCAATGGAAAAAAACTTGCCTCATTGAAATTCGCTTTTCCGCTAAAAATTTCGTAGCAAGTTGGAACCACTCCAAGAATCGTCGAGGTCGACCTGTTTGGCTCGGATTTCTTCATCCCTTTAACTTTTTATTCGATTTTCCTGATTTCGTTAATGCCTTTCTCACGTTGCGAATTCATGTTTACCTCTACTTCCGATATGTCTCGTATTTACGAAACTTGAACACGTTGGAATTTGTGTCACGCGACGCTCTTTTATTGAATCTCAAATTTCCACGAATGTCGACCCTTAAAAAACGTATGTACATGCAATATGGGATAAATATTGAAGTCAGTCATTGTGTAAAGTAAAATCAAGTCACAGAATATAAAATAAAAAATATTCTTACTCAATTATTATTCAACAATGCAACCACTAGGAGGATCCACAATTCATTTTGAATGATTACGTAAAATTAATATTACTATAATAAATAGGCATCGTGTTTCACTTGCAGGAGATTAGGACACATTTTTTATTAATTAACCTTTGAAGGATTACAGGAATTCATATATTTAATATTTTTTATTTAATTACCAGGTGTTAATGAGAAAATATTTTTGAATATGCAGCTGATTTTGATAAGAGGGGTCTCGACGTTACGAACTGTTCCTTATGAAATTGCCTGTTAGTAGATACACATATAAGAGTCTAAGGAGTTTTTTTATGCTCTGAGAGACCGTAATTGTATCACTGCGCGAGCAACGAGTGGATGCTTACGAGGTTCATTGCAAGGTTGACAACGAAGATGGATCCAAAGGTCACGAAAAGGTCATAAAGAGGTCAAGCGAACCATCGCGAGAACGTAGAATGATGTCGGGATGAAGATTTACTCTAATTCCTAAAGTGGTTAACGGAATGCGAAACTCAATTTTAAAATGCATTTTTTCAGGTCAAATAATTGCGGACATGCAACGAAATTTCGCAAGAATTACAACTTTCGTTTAAAAACTTTTAAATGATTTTATAGCAATGTTGACGAGATACACACATTTTTCATGTGTTTTAAAATAGCAATTTTAGATAATTATCGAACCTAGTCCCCCCCTCGCCATCCCTATGTATGTTAACATATGTTATAGAGCTATGACCCATATCTACGCTTCGCTTTTCAGATCAAGGTTAACTAAAAGCGACCAAACCACCAATCAAAGATTAGAATTCGACGGAATAATGTCTGCCATTGCTTGTTGATCGAATATGTCGAACCAAAAATTGTTGGATTGTGTTTTTATTGCAAATAATATGCATTCGTCAGCTATAAACGATTATTTATTTATTAAACGTAGTATTCGAGCACCTCGAAAACCTTAAAATACCAAGCTTCATAAAAATAGAACAATTTTTATAATGTTGGTTCGTCGTATTGCATTTTGAATTTGCAAAATCTGAGATCAAATTCGGATTCAGTAAACTCGAAAACCTTAAGTGACCGCAGTTTATGTAAATTGAAATAGTTTAATCATCTTTCTTTTACGAAGCACACGCATACATATATATGCGTATGTAATACTCAAAGGATTAAAAGTGGTCTAAAAGGCGAGGTGTGAGTATGGGCCTATACTATGTTTAACTTCCCTTGAGCATTACCTCGAGTATACTCGAAGTAACCGAGTGTCTTTCATAAGGTTCGCACCGAGTACACTCGAGGTGACTTCTTTCGTCATAATTTTGTGGCCCGATAAGTGACAAATTTAAACAAAAATTTAAAATTAAAATTGAAACTATGCGTGTGCATTGCATTGAAACTTTTGTTAAATAATTGCAAAGTTATGGTCGATCAAAGCTTGTAATATGAACTACCTTACTGTCTGAAAATATAATTGTTCTAAAATATAAATGTCCTAAATTAAAAAGATATTACACAATCAGTGATTTCGAATCCGTAGACGAATTTTTTCAATTCAATATGCCGGACAGCAATTTAAACAGTAATCGGATTAGTATGTAAATTAATTTTTATCCGAAATCTTAAATATTGATGTTTAAACATTATATTTCCATTCGGTAACCTAAAAAACTTATTAAAAAACCATACTGAGTAGTCATTTGTGTAGCTTAAAAAATAACCTCAAGAGGTTTCATCCATTCTAAGCATTTCTCGAATATATCTGCCAAGTAAAATACTTTTTTTTTTAATGTTGACTTTCGGGAAGAATTAAGATCATTAGCGGTATAAAACTGCGATGGTATCAAGACTTGTCTCATACTTTAACTTTCGAATAACATTTCCAGGAGATGCTTGAGCCAATAAAAGGTGTAGACTTGTGTTTAATTAAGACAAAAAAATAATCGATCGAGTTCGCACGACTTACGTAAGACTATTTTGAGAAGATCTAAAATTTCTGCTTGGGTTAACGTGTTGAACTTAATATACAAGAATTCATTAATTTTTTCAGTCGAAGAGCTAACTCCCAGTAGTACAAATACCTATCGAAGTAATTCCGAAACATTTATCCCAAGCATTGCTATTAGTGGTACTCTACAATTATATCAAAAAAATAAAAACAGTTTATTCGTCCAATCGATGATAAAGAAAAATCAATTTATACATATGTATATACATGAATGTATAACATTGCATTATGAGCGACACTGATACTGAGAATTTCTCCTCTGCCATTCATTTTGCACAAGACTTACTTACATTGCCACGACAGCCAAGAACTTACTAAATGGAAAATTATATCAAGACAGTTCAAAATTGATATGCCACTTCAAGATTCCCGTGAATTTCTGCGAATAGTGAACGCAGCCAATTGCCTGAGCACCGGGGACTATTTTATTAAAGCTTTATTAATAGTAAATATGGTTTTGAACCAGCTAGCAAATACAATACATTGAAAAAAAATGACAATGAAAAAAAAATGTAAATGCAAATTTTCAAACCCATTAAAACCTCAAACGTATGGGTAAATATATGTACAATATGCATACTGTCAAATGATTACACCAGCAACAATAATAATAACCATTAATCTATTTACCCATTACGAAAATCCTGATTTCCCAAGATCCACTACTTCTCACTATTTACTATTCTCACGATGAACATTAATTTCGCATTGCTAAACTTCTGTTCGTGAAAATTGAAAATTTATAATCCACATTTCCTCGACTCATCCTTTATAATTTTAAAGTTGCTATCCTCTGCTGGTATCAAAGCTTCAAAGATCACGAATTGAATACAAAAAATATTGACAATAAAGAAGAGAACGATGTCTCCTGATTTTCGACAATCAATATATACACAGTATAATTAATATCTGTGACAAAAATTCGAATATGAATGAAATTTCGACGGAAACGAGAAAAGCGTAATCGATCTTTAGGGAAAATGCTGATGACGGTAATACGACCTAAGGGAGAAAAAAGTAAATGAGTTAGCGAAGAGTGGACAAAACGATGAAATAGAGCACTATTGAAAATAAGAAAGAAAGAAAGCAGAAAAGTCTCGAAGGATCCGACTGCAGCTGCATAGGCATTATTAAAGCTGAGAGACACAAGACTATAGACGGATAAAGTGTGATGCAAGAATGATATTAAGATTGACATGTGTACAATGTGACTTTAAAGCTCACTTACTAGAATATCGTAAAGTTTCGTATAAGCGTCAGTTTGGACAAACATTCGGTATATTTTATATTATAAAAGCATGCTTACGGTGTTATAGCACAGAATATTTTGGTAATGCATAAATGTGAATAATAGCGTATATATTTCTGTAATATTTTTCAAAGATGAAAAAGAGGGAAAAAATATTAGTTTTTTATATAATCAAACATTTATTGATTTTCTGATAGAGATGAACCTTTAAGGTGGTTCGGTCGAAGGTCCTTAAAGAGATATACAATAACCATAGCGGTTGTTCATTGGTTGTAATAAAAAATAAAAAATATTAATACAACTTTTTAACATACGGCACTGTAGCATGTGTATTGAAATATATTAAACATCAACGACGACATACTCACGCATTCTCACATACACACACAACAGTCTAAACACACATAAACACACACACACACACACAAGTTAATGACACCTGTACAGCAAGTAGACCGGAGACCCTCAGTCTCGTTCGGCGAAATAAACTGTACGGACGTTTCTCATGTCAATTTGCTTTTGTGAATTCTTTGTTTCCTCGCATCCCGCACATCCTCGCATGACTGGCTATATTTCAACAATGTGTATATGATACTTGATGTGTATGTGATACTTGTATTGATACAACAAATACATTGTATGGATGCTATATGTATAGATGCCAAATTTACCACAACCAGTATTTAGCCGGATTTCTAAATTTTTGAAATATACGAAATATTTTAGACATGTTTCTTATATTTTATGTTGATCAATATTTGCTTAAGTAAATTTCGTCATTTTCTAAACAATCCGAACAGGACAAATAATAATCACTGACTTTTAAATACAAGGGATCTGTTCTACATGCGGATTTTTACATTCGGAAGTAATGCAATGAAGAAAAAGTACTTTTAATAAAATGCAAGTAATCCGCCTAGTATAGAAATCCATAATTAATACATTATGATACAAGGGCGGAAAGTTGATGATTCCTGACGAGTGAGTCAGGAAGTGCCCCTCGCTTCGCTAGGCCGACAAACGTCACACGAGTAGGAATCACAAACCCGCACGCGTATCATATACTATTTTTTGCAACAATGTATGGAAAGTTCGCAGGATATGCATCAAAAAGAAGCACGAAATGGCCGATTCTTGATGAGTCCAGAGTGTGCGGGAATCATCAAGAATAGAGCATTTTGTGCTTGTTTTTTGATGCATAAACTGTATACTTTCCGTACAGCGTTGCAAAAAAGTATATTGTATTCAACAATAGCGCATCACAAGTGTTAATCCAGGCAACACACATGTCCAAAAGTCATCTTTAAGATGTCTTAACTTCCGTGCCATTAGACGCTTTAAAGCCGACTTTTGTACATTATCTGTTATCTGGGAAGCATGTGACTTAGGCCTTGTACTACATAAGAAAGTAGTTCTTTCAAATCCTCGTAAATATTCATAACGAATCAAGGGTAAATCAACTGTACATATATATCCCTTTAAGTAATTTATCAACCTAGAAGAATGATAATGAGAAACTTTAATCCAGATTCACAGCAACTATCATTTGGATCTTATGTAAACGTAACATTTATAAATGAAAAATGCACTTAATCACGTAAAAAGTATACCTGCGCCTGAAAAATGCTACTTCCAGTTCAAATTTTTGTATAACATAACTTCCGCTTCGAGATATGCCAATTTTTAACAGCACCCGTCTTATCATGAATGCCACGACTTATATCGCTGAGAAGACAGACACGCAACACACTCATAAATATTTATACGTTCTCAAGGCAGTGGCTTATCGGTTGCCTCGACACGCACCTGTCTTCATGTTTTAACCCAACTTTGACCTGTCTGGCAAAAACATCTAATCCGAGAGACCCACGTGCGTGTGACATTTAAGCCAAATGTAAAGAAACAGTAACGACGAGAGTTTACGATACGGCACAATAACAAAGTTCCCCATGATCTAGGGATAAAAGAACGTGGAGTTTAAGTTATGAGAGTGTCAAAAATTCGATAGGATCATTAATGGACGTCAGTGACTTTCCGGTCTACGGTCGCGTGTACCTCGTGACACCTTCGATCCGAGGATGGTTGGGAGGTCTCAAAGTACAAGAAAACACGAACTGGAAGTATCTGCTACTTGTACCGTCCTCGCTCTACTGTCAATATAGTAAACAGACATACATATTCATTTAAGAGCTCTCCCGCACGCCATCTTCCACGATAAATTCTTAGTACTGTACATGTATATCATGTGTATACATTTTCTCGAGTAGAACTTAGCAAACAAAGGAAGACTCCTGCGACAAGACAAAGATTCATAGATTATGTGTATCCGCTGTATTGGACTTAGGAAGAATACGAATTACGAGTTTAATTGGTTTGTTTTCTGAGTAACTATGGGTACTCTAGTCGTTTTCATTACGAACCAGACTATGAAGTAGAATACAATATCTATGTATAATGTAAATATTTCAATTTTCCTTGAAAATAATATAAATAATAAAAATTTTTTAAAATTACAAATATATCATAATATGTAACGTGATTTATATTTAAAAATGAAGAAACTATAAACGGTCAACCAGCAAAATTTCGAATAACTCTAAATCTGTAGAACCATGGAATTCTTGTAATTTACACTTTCGTACGTTATTTTCTATTACGACTGCATTATGATGTATACTTGAATACAAAAATATACATTACAGTATGATTAATAAATCTTCGTTATAATTTTCTTTGCTGAATCCATGCTATGCAAAGTAGTACACGTACTAATTATAAGTAGCAACATGTACCAAGTAAATGACAGTTCGGTAAAATCTGACTGTAAAATGATTGCCGTTTGCAATTTGGAAAAAAAACCTTGACGTTCCTTAAGTGTAAGAGGTGTAAAGGACAATCAGCTTCGATATATTTTATTTAAAAATTTTACTTCTCCATGCAATCCTCTTTTTTTATAAAAAATGAGTCCTCGGTTTCTAAAGCATACTATGAGTCAAGGTATGTATAGTCTGGTTCAAAAGGATTTACAAATGTGCGAAATAAAGCGAAATGTATTAGAATTTCGAATAATGGGATATAATCCAAAATCAAGGTCGGATCGATATCGATCGAGGGGACTTCTGGATACTACTCGGAAATAAATCCTTTGGAATGACCTAAGCGTTACAGGATGGTCAAGGTTCAAGGATTAGTAATGGCTTTTTGAATTTGCATAAATTGCAAGAAGGCGGGAGTCTTCTTCCTCAAGTCTTCACTATGCCATGTATAAGTTCCCCTCTGTGAATCCTAGAGGATTTCTCGACCGTATACGAATATATCATACGGGATCAGAAGACCAGACCAGGCCAGGCCAGTCCCGTTCTTGGGCCGAATCTCTAATTTGCATTGAGAACTTGCCATTCCTTTACATAGAGGACTCTACAAAAGCCATATACACTTACATGGGTGTATTTACCTTATCTGGCTGCGTTGTAATGCGACGTGAGAATAAATTGGATCTTATTTTCATGTTTTCAAATACGACTGTTCTGGTACCTTCAACAACGATATAATCAATAACATTGCGAATCTCTCGCGATGGACTTCAGGAAGTAATTTTCGCGAACAAAAAAAAAGGAAAAGACTGGATTATTACAATTGAGGGCGATACAGTGGAACTTTGACAATTCCAACTTCTATATATCAAAACCTCTATAAGATTATGAATCTTCCAATTTTCGAATGTTTCACCTCTATAACTTGAAAACTCCGATTGGTCGAAACTGCGATAACTCGTAACATATTTCGTTTCCCTTGAGACTCGAGTTATCGAAGTTCCCCTGTATTAGATTTTGGAGAGAAAAAATATTTGTATCATTATACGAGGGGATGAAAGAGTTTCGTGTAACGTTGCTCCGATACATTGATTACTCTGGCTCGGTTATCTCGTGTAAACAAAGGCTTTTTGTTTATTGATAATCAACAGTATCACGACACCTTCAGTGAGCCTTGATTGTGCAACAAGAAAAGCTAGAGGAAATAAAACACAGCTGACAGACCAACCTTCCGCTGAAGTCGTATCGAAAATCGTTGAGCGGGCGGGAAATTTGAAACGTTCGTGTAGCAGTTTCCTTTGTTTTGTTTGTCTTGTGTTTTTGGATGAACATCGACGTCGAGTAATCTATGTTATCGCGTCAGGTCTTAATAGGTTAAATGAATTTAGCGACACGTTTCGCTAATTGAGTTATTTTAATTTTTGAAAATTGTCACATTTTCGAAAATTCTCCTCGTTATCATTTACATCTCCTATCGTTACGACGTGCACGTGAGTATTTATTGAAATAACTATCGACTCGGTTTTATTTATTATTTTTATGACTCCGAATAAATATTTTTGAGTTTTCTCATTTTTTTTTACTTTTCTCTCTGCTTTAATTTTAATGCATTGGTATGATATAGAAGTGATAAATTAAATAAAACTTTCTCGTATTAACGTAATTCATATGTAGACTTAACAACGGAAATTTACTTATTCTAATTTCTTGGACTTTCAAAACATGTAATTTAGTGCTGTATAAATATGTTGAGCTTTTTGCAAATTATTAGTATATCATTCTAGTACAATTTTTTGCAATCCTTATGTAGTATACAAATTATCTTCGTGCACTTGAATTTTCAATGAAAGTGATATACTTTTTTTTAAATATGTATTTCGCAAGTGACCTGTATGAAACGTTTGCTGTGTATAAATTCTTTGAAATTATGAAACTCAAAAAAAAATCTGCTGTATTAGTTATTAAAAAGTGACTGTGCCAATACACCTTTTTTTGTGCATTTTCATCAATCTATTTTCCTCTTTCGATATCCAAACCTTTTTTTACATCGTCACACAATACCAAGCGTCAAAACTCATCACGTGACTATTCTTCTGCCATAGAAGCTTCCATTTACTTTGCGCATATTTTCCAATTTTATTTTGTTCCATCATTTTCACGCTGGATTGCAAAGCGCCGCTATGTGTCACCTGTAGAATGCTAAATTAATGAATTGGTACGATTCAGAGAACAAAATAATTCAGTAGAAAACATTTGTCGAAAAAAAAATTTCGCATATATCAACAATAGACAATACAAAAATTCTTTAGGCAGTGGTAATAAGCTGAAGTGACGCAGCAGGCTTGTGTTGATCCCTGTGGAGAGTCTCAGGTGATAAACGTGTAAAAAAAATGATTGCAAACCGTGACATAGAAAATCATCAGTTGAAAATGATGCAAAATTCTGGAAACTTAAACGACCTTGAAAAGAACTTAAAGGACTTGGAGCAAAATTTCAAAGACACGAAAGACCTTGTGTATTCAGATGACGTTAAGAATCAAGTCAAGGATGATATTGAAAGACCAATAGGTGAACCGGAAGACACTACCAAGATACTAATTACAGAATTGATATCGCAGGAGGACGATAATCTTACAGAAGTAATTGATCTCTTACATATCAATTAACACTATTTTGTTAAAGGAAAAATAATATTTCTGTATCGATTGTCATATAGTGTCGATCAGAACGTAATGATGTATGTATTTATTGATCTTCCATACCCTGATCCTATTCAGATATTCACATTGTTTCTACCCTTTGATCTCGATGATCCACTTTTCTATGACTATTATTTTTCACTGTTTGATTCCTTAGCCATTTGACCTTTATAAAATTCCAGCACTAACCATTTAACATTGTTATTCTGTGACCTTTATCCTAAAGCAATTGTATTGCAGTTATTGTACATGAAGCAAATATTGTACCTATCAACTATTTCTTAGTTTCTGGTCGTATAGAAGAAAAAAAAAACGAAATTTTGTGTCACAAATCGAGATATACTTGTTAAATACAATTTTTATCCACATTTAAACGCGTTTGCGTTACTTGTCGTTAGATAACGGAAATCGTGGAATCTAAAGCTCCGCCATTCAAATACGCGGAAACGAAATTACGACCGGATGCGCCGCCATTTACACCAGAATGCATTGAACCGATATCCGACGTATTGTATGTTGATCCTGAAACGACCAATGGCAGCTTTGTTAATGTGGATCTCAGTTCTTTCGACGACCAAGTGATTCCGCTATCAGAACTTCCGGCTTCTTCAAGGACTCTGAAAGACCTTCGGGATTCTAAAGAACAAAGACTCAAACCTTTTAGTCTTACATCGAGTTCTAATTCGAAGAAAGTCTGTGCCAACACAGAAATCCCAGTACGTATCTTTTTCTAAATGCATAATTCTAAATGGATTTTTTTTTTATATATTTGGTTGGCATGAAAGTAATGAGACACTCTAGGAAATTCGACACATGTCCTTTTTTAAATTAATTGTTTTTCACTATATTTTAGTATGTTGTAGAACATTCTAGATACTTCCGCTCTGTGGGTGTATACAATAGAAGATGGTCAAAAACAATTAATTTAAAAAAGAACATATGTAGAGTTTTCTAGAGTGTCTCATTACTTTTAAGCCAATCCAATATAAAGTTCAGAAATAGCAATTCGAAATTCTGGAAAGATTACATTTGTTTAAATAATATTTTTAGTAAATATTCACTTTACTTATACGCTCCTTAAAACAACGTATATTTGTGACATTGTGAACTGTATTAAAATATGCCTCGAAAATCAAATTACGGGGATA
Source organism: Cephus cinctus (assembly GCF_000341935.2). NCBI lineage: Eukaryota > Metazoa > Arthropoda > Insecta > Hymenoptera > Cephidae > Cephus > Cephus cinctus. The sequence continues at coordinate 67,275 of NW_014333480.1, forward strand.
GAAGATTTTAAAAATGCCTTCGTCAATGAAAATACTGGAATTTCGTTATCACGTACTTCTATTGCACAATTAAATGGCGAACTAAATGTAAATAATCACATAAGCGAAACTAACGAGATTTCTTACGGTTCAGGTGCTAATATTATGCAATATTAAAAATGCAGCAAAATCACCTCATGATTTGATAATGTGTCATGGAAACAAGTGAATTAAGACCATGTATGCTATTGATATTTGAGCCGTTCAGTGCACACATCGATTAACTCCATAAAACAAAAAGTTGAGAAATGCGATGAAGTAATGTATATTCTAAATTACTTATTATTCAATGGCCAAAAAAATTGTGCCGTTTAATGGTGCTAATCTTTATTATTCAGGAAAGTTATTATAAATATAAAAAGTTATGACTATACCAAGTGCTTTCACACTTAAATTTAAGATTTTTCAAAAAGTGGAGTTAATCGATGTGTGCACTGAGCGGCTCATATATGACTTTGATACTCCATTTACATACATGGTCACGGAATATAAAAAATTTCAATAATTTAATCAGAACCGCCTGAGTCTGAGAAATTCTTATTAATTCTATAGCAATATATCCGTTCAGAAACATCTTCTCGTTCCATAGATACGTGAAACTTTCAATCGTAAAATATAACACGCAAAAAGTTTTCAAACACTTCGCAAAAGTTCTTTCGCAGTCCTACTTGTGCTTGGAGAAATAAAGAAGTTTCCATAATACAAAATAGGATTTTCTATGCAAAAATTCTAATGTACAGATTCATCTCTAAAAGGATCCTTGAAATTTTTCAGACGACACAAAACGCGCAAGCTGTAGTTTCGGTCACGACGCAGAAAGTAACTGGAGAAGAGGAAGTGACGTCACCGCCACAAAGGATAATTAATAGACGCCCAGCTATTTTTTCAGCAAATTTTCTTTTCGGTAACAAAACTCAAATTGCCGTGTTACTATCGAGCGTAAGTATCTGCGCAATTTTGATTGTCTACGTACTTTTGTGATTGTTCGGATATTTTGCGTTAGTCCTGTGCAAATTTCTCACACCAAACTAACTCCTTTAATATATATTTAATAAATGACCTTTTTTTCAATACAAATATTCTATTGTTAACAATACGTAACGGATTCATGGACCAATACCCGATTCTCAGTGATGCGAGAAAAAAAACTGAGAAACTTTACTAAATATTTTAAATATTAAAGTAAAAAGAAATTTCGCAAAACATATTCGATGTTCTGTATATTCATTTTTGAGGTTAGTTAGACATTAGGTGGTTGACTCTCAGTTAACACGTAGTATGTGCTGCAACATTATCGTGAGGAAGAATACGATTGAGTCATGAAGGGTTCGTGACTTAAATATTAGTCACTGGAAAAGTAGAACGTGCATATACAGGGTGTCCCAGAATTGCTTTTGGACCGAAAAGTGAGCGATGGCTGGAGGTGCCCTGAGAACCGTCCCGCAAACCGTTTGCAAAAATTCGCAATAGTTTTTAAATGAAACGTGAGCGTACGTTTTTGTTTAAATAATATTGTTGTTAAATTGTGTTAAATAGGTTCAAACTCATCACGTGACTATTCTTCTACCATAGAAGCTTCCATTTACTTTGCGCATATTTGTGTCTGTGATATGTAAATGTAGTACAATATAAATAATAATATTAGAATTATTTAGGAAGCACCACGTTGCTATGACCCGCGGAAATCCTTCGTTCTGATTGGTCCCATTTAAATGCTTCTCATTTAAAAACCATTGCGAATTTTTGCAAACGGTTTGCGGGAGGGCTCTCAGGGCACCTCCAGCCATCGCTCACTTTCCGGTCCAAAAGCAATTCTGGGACACCCTGTATGTATATACATATGTATCCCGGTAAACGAGTATTACGTACATACACAGCATATGGCATTGCGAAGACACATGAAGATTATGGAAAAAATTCACATACCGACGAACAGTATAGTAGTATACTTTAAAAGTACACTAGTATAGTATAGTGTAAAAGTATACTAGCATACTAGTATACTTTTAGATCATTATGAATTTATGATAAACTATAGTTTTCTCAATGTACCTACGTGTCCTCTTTCTTAAAAAATTGCAAAAATTTAATACTTAATACTTTTTAGTCTTTGAACGATGTTTAATGGGACGAATGTTTGTTAAATAAGTTAAATAAGGGTAAATCGAGACTTCAGAGATAAATAATATCTGTCTACTTGACTATCCTCATAATCTAGACCTAAATCGTTGCTAAGTTATAATATTCATTGTGTTCAGTTCATTCCGAATTTTTGACTACCCAAACGATATTCTTTTTTATATACGACCTAGGATCCAACTCGCTGTCTTAGAAAATAGGCGTATGCATACGTGAGCGTATATCTAAAATTGGAGTAAAGAGACTGAATTGATGATGAGAAACATTAATTTTCAGATATAGATGAAATAGTAAGATCCGTAGATGTGAACAACTGCCACGAATGAATGAAAGAAATGAACAACTACCAACTGAACTGAATTAATTTTTTTACGGGAACATGTGGAAAAGCGTAGCAGGGAGAACGCAGAATCATCCCTTGTGAAAAATATGTGTCTTATTTATCACAAAAAAACCAAGCCGCAAGTTCAAACTTGCAATTTGCTTCCTTCGAATTGTAGATAGTGTACGAAGTCCTTATATGAGGAAGCATTTTCATTTTTTTTAATATCTTTGGCTTCCTCATAGATGAATCTTCATTTACTGCCGACGATTCAGAGGGAGCAAATTGCAAAATTTAAATCCTTGGCTTCCTCATATGGGGACATCAAAATTCAAAAACTTGAATATAAGTAGAATCAGATCTGTTTTGCCGATCTCCGCCAAATTTGATACATATCACGGCTGAATGATGTTCTACACTTATGGAAAGTATACTTCTATACTTTTGGAAAGTTAGAGCTTAATCGGTCAAAGTTGACGGGAGTTATATCGATAAATTTGATTTTTCGAAAAATTCAAAATATCGTAAAATCAAAAGTTCTCGATGGATTCGGCCCAATGCGATACCAACCAACCTTCGATATGAATCTCTTCGTCAAAAACTATTTAGACGAGTATCACAAAATTTGCGATCGCTAAAGTGATAACGTCCTTTTTTTGGGAATTTGAAAACGACATAAAATCCGAGCTGCAGCTTGCATCATTACGAAAATTATAGTCAATGAAAGGATTATAGAGCTGCACATGTCTGCAAAATTTTAGGGCTGTAGCTAAAACCGTTCTCGAGTTATACACGTTTGAATTTTGGGAGGCCATTATACATACACACACACATCCGGAAATTTTCTCCAAACGTGTTTTCTCGACGTTTTGGCACATTTTGGACATAGTGACATGAAAATCTCGAAAGAAAGATTTTCCACTGTCACATAGCTTCCTCTACGAGGAAGCAACAAGAAAAGTTCGAAATATAAAGTTTGAAAAATAGACAGAGTTAAATGTTTACAAATTAATTCAGTCTGAACCGAATACAAAATGAAGCAGTGAATGAAAAAAAAAATATATAAATATATATCTGGTAAAATAAATTAAGAAAGAGATCGACAAATAAAATAGAATAAAAAATGAAGAAGATAAAAGACAAAGTTTGAAAATCCTCGATATTCATTTATTACGTAAAAACTAATAAAAATTAGGTCATCTACGAAGCTTGCCTGCTAACCTCTAAATCTCTATTTTCTAAAATTACACGATATTTATACGTTATCTTCGTTAAAGTGAAATAAGCATACACTTTTTAATGTTCAATCGCCATACCAACGATACAATATTGTCAACGTATTGTCAAACGTATGTAAAATTTTACAACACAAAATTACACTAGCCTCCTGCTACTTTGCCATTTTTTTTATAAAAGTATCATTTAACTATTTAGTGATCTCCACTTGCATAAAGGTCGCTTATCAAATTCGTGTAATCGTTAATTTTCCATTTTAAGGTTATGGTACACGTACCTAATACCTATGAAACAGTGATTAATGTTATCAAAGACATGATTTATGTTAAAATTAAGGACATTTATTAAAAATCTATTCCGGCGACAAATCACATAAAAACTTCACAAAATTTCGTCCAATATAACATTTTCCTCAGCGATACTTTAAATCTTCTTGTTTGCTTAGCTCGAATTTCTAAACGACAAGTATCGTTTTAAAGTTCCGTCGTTTACTCACTGCTCCTGACAGCTGTCAAAGAGACTGAAATTACGAATACGAAACTTCTTGCATCTCCTATACGTTTACTCCTAAATTTCTTCATTAACAAAATTTAATAAAGTTGCGATTGCTTGAAAATACACAGAAAAAAGTTATTTGCAAGTTTCAATATTATTGTATTATATATGGTATATTAAATTAATTCTGGATTGCCATACTTTTACAAATGAATTTTTATATATATGTATAAAATAGATGCAATTTATGAAAAATCGACCCCACGAGTGTGTATATATATTTTTATATTATTTTTAACTTTTTCATTGACACCGCGACTATAGTTTAATCATTTAACACTTGTACTACTATATCTATATGTTCAGTATAATTTAATCGATCTATGTAATTCGATCGATCGAATCTTTCATTTAGAACTGAAACAGTTATATATGTATATATATTTTGTAGAAACTGTACATATATTCGGTCAGCCATATTGCCAAGTTTTCATATATTTGTCAGCGGGATTCTATCCTTCAGGATGGAGGCAATTTGAATGAATATGCAAATCTCCCTGGTGAAATTGGAGAACTTGAAAGGATCCAGTTGCCTATAGGAATATTGGAAGCAGGCCAATGCTCATATAAATGATGAATTTAGATATACCTATATATTGTGAAATCCAAAAAGCATCTATTTAATATTTCACAATGTGAACACATATAATCTGGGCGATACCTATAAAGATTATATATAAAATTGTACAATATATTAATAAGCAATCTTGAAGTTTGATAAATCACAGGAATAATATTAATTATAACTATAATTTTCTTACTGAAAACATAATATAAACTTGAAACAACAGGATTTCATATGAAACTACAAAAAAAATATCTACAGACTAAATCACTTAGAATTATTTAATCAAAAGACACAGAAAATTCGATACTTTTATAAACATGCTACACCTACGTAATCGGTACATTCTGAACAAAAAGATAATTTAGAAAACGGAACAAAGTGCTTTAAAATTATTCAATTTTTAATTGACATTTTTTCATATCTGCTTTACAAATTTGTGTTACATAATTTTTCGTATGGATCTTATTATTTTTAAGCGCGAAATATATATAGATACCTTCAGGTAGTAAGGTTGCTATACAAACGCCAGCAGTTATCTGATTCTCTCATGAGAACAGTACATCAAGATTCCCGCAACACATTGGAAAAAAATTTACTCACAATAATCAGTGGAATTTAATACATTAGGGTTGCGGTATCATTCAGTTAACCCCCCCAGCCTGTATTTCAAGGTCAATCAATGACCAATGAATCAATTATTAACGGCAATTATACATATACTTGTTAGCGTGGATGCATTTGTAATAACGATAACTTTACGGTAATACAAAATTATTTACATGCCCTAGGCGTTAAATAATAACGAACACAAATTAGGTTGAACTTGATTAATAAATGTCTGATAATTAGTCAAATAAGGAAATGAACGGTTCAAGTATAGTAAATCGAGTGTATCAATACTTTAAATATCAAGAGACTCGGTCGAGTCTCGCGCCAAGTACAGGCAACCGGCTGTATCTAGGTACTGGATGTGGAAGTCCAGGGTTTCCAGGTATTCCGCTTCGTAGTTTTCTGTATCTAGGTGTCGGATGTGGAAGTTCAGGGTGTCCAGGTGTTCCGCTCTGTAGTTTCTTGTATCTAGGTGTCGGACGTAGAAGTCTAGAGTGTCCAGAAAAGTGTGCAACGAGCGACGCTTTGGCGCTTCGCTCAAACAATAGTATCCTCTCTGTTGTTCGCACGGCCTGAGGTACGTAAATAATCCAGCACACTTTCCTCTCTTACGCTTACCACACGGCTTCAACAAGCTGGACACCATTAACCACGCTTATATGCACTGAAGATTACATCTTCTTTAAAAATTTGTATATATCTTTATGCATTTCTAAAAAAAATTGACTTACAAATTATATTTATATGCCATTAAACATTTTCGACGACGCAATATATTTTTGTGATTAACGACATCATAATGCATTTACATTTTATATCTATGAAAATACAGATTTCAGTGCTTAGAGCTTCTATGTCCCGTTGAACAACAAAAACTTGTGATATCCCCCAAAAAACACTTACGTGTAAAAAAC
>NW_014333480.1:73862-74412 GCF_000341935.2 Cephus cinctus
ATTATTGAGGCCAAGTATATAAGTCACTACATGTTTGCCTATTATATGCTCTAGCACTGGCCTATCATTTTAATTGTATTTTCAAAATTTCTTATAACGTTTTCACTACTCTTTTACATTACTACTGCTTCCCGTAGTTTATTATGATTTAATGGTTATTTAATAATTAATAAAACTTTAGGTAATTCCTTATCGAGTACTACTTGGCGGGTCCGTGCCAGGAATCCAAAGTACTTACTTTGAACGTACTAATAGTATCCTAAAACTAAATGTATGTGTGTTATTAAGCTTTTACCGTGATTATTTTTGACGAGTTATTGTGAATGAGCTGTATATAGAAAGTTGACATTGGTTTTGAGTTTGATGACTGGCATAATGAACGCGAATTTATGTCAAGAAATGCACGAACCCGCCAAGTAGTAGTCGATAAGGAATTACCTAAAGTTTTTAATTATTAAATGACCATTAAATCATAATAAACTACGGGAAGCAGTAGTAATGTCAAAGAGTAGTGAAAACGTTATAAGAAATTTTGAAAATACAATTAAAA
>NW_014333480.1:74697-77118 GCF_000341935.2 Cephus cinctus
TACACGTAAGTGTTTTTTGGACATGTAGTGACTTATGTACTTGGCCTCAATAATCTGATATCAATACTTTTTATTAGAGGAATACACAGCACTCCTGTACTTGGAGTAGTTTTTTACACGTAAGTGTTTTTTGGAGGATTAACTATATGCGAATAGTGATGAAACGGCTGACGTTCGTATGCGAATACCGAAAAAAACTTTTTCCTCATGGTCATCGATATAGAAATGGAATAATTTAATTTCTTCGGAACGGCTAGGATTTATTAGGGACGTATTTATATGTATCTTCGAGATCGGTATATCTGCGCAAGAAGTACCTCAAAGCCGAAGATAACGTAGACTCGTCGGAAATGATTAATTCGGAAGAGAAAATTAAGTTGATCCTTTCAGATTTACGAAATATGAACTACATTCAAGAATAGCTGGAATAGTGATTTGTAAACATTTCATTAAAAATCAAAAATGCTGTTTTTGTTATGTTTGTGCAGAGAACAATGTAAAGTATTTAAGAAAATTTCTTCAATTTCACATGTAACTTGTACGGAAGTCATTTATGTAAGACTCTCCATATCACATTTCATTTTCGTAAGATACGACTAAGAAATAAGTAGCACTTCTCCAAGTTTCCCCAGCGGATATCCCAACCTCCAAAATTTGACGGATAAAAATCATGGGTAAAAGCAGAGAACATATATATGTATGTATAAATAGGCCAAAGGAATACTTTGGAGACGATTTCATTTACGAAGCCGCATATTTGAGGACATTTGGCAGTTTTGGGGACTGACCTCAAAGATTTTCCAGCGTAATGACTATTTTGAGGACCATAAAGCGGACTCTCACACCAAATTTGTTTATATTTTTTCAATGTTAGATATCCAGTATTTGTTAGGTTAGGTTAGGTAAGAATTCCAATGCTATCACATCCCAAGTTAGTCGTTTTTTTTTTTGTAAACATTAGCTTGCTATTGTGAACGCCCCTTGACCTTTCGCGTCCCCAAAGTATCCTGTTGACATGTATATATATATACATACATATATAATATATGTTCTCTGGTAAAAGTAAGTGCGAGAGTAGAGAAGATGACATGTCCAAGAAAGTTCGAGCCTTTGATAACGCATTAACGGTAACTCTAGTTAATTTCCACATGTTATAATATTAAATAAACAACCAAGTAATACGAGTTGAATACATTTTTAGGAATAAATTTCAAAGCTGAAACATTAATCCTAACCATAATCCTTTCAGGGCAGATTTTAATTAACTTATAAAAAATGGTAAATACAAACTATCAATAATTTTGGAATTAAGCTGCACCTTTGTTAACTCCATACAATGATTATTTATTATTTTAATAATCATAATAAATGATCATATAAATTACTAAAATTAAAAAAATATATATACAGGGTGTTCGTTATGAAACGCACTGTAGTAACATCGTTGCATTCCTTGTCAAATTCTAATGAATACTTATATTTTCATTTTTTATTTCATATATCAAAATTTCGAGATAATCAAGGTTGAAGTTGCAGTAATGCGACCAATCAGAGCGCGTTTAAACGGAGCGTAGATGACGTCGCGAGTCAGCCCGCAAGACCTGCTTACACTAGGCCAATAACACTAAGAGTATCGTCGTAGTGTCCCTGTTTATCTGCATGTAATTGAGTGAATACAATCGCTCGCTGTGACGTCAGTGAATTTCAGAAGGTACCCTTTATTCCTTATAATGTCTATTCCTTTAATGTCACAAGACAGTTGTAGCAACGTATTACGTTTTGAGTGGTCCTGAAAAGGACCGATTTTGATCTACGCATGACCGAGCTTGGATCTGGACATGCTAATCTGCAACAATTACATACATTTTCTATGATAATGATTATTCTGAAACAGTAAATATTGTAGAGTACATAACATTTTTATCAGGATGTCGCCGATTAGGATACCTAATTGCATATTCTTGCGCTGTTTGTGTTTGGTTGCCATTACATTGGACTAACACCCAATACATGTCGCAATATTCTCTCACAGAATAATCACTCGTAATGCGATCTTGTAGTCGAAACAACATAAATCGAACTAACTGTCTCCGCAATATGAAGCGAAATAGATTGTAATTTGTAAACAGTAATAAGTCTACTGCGGTCGAATGACTTGTTTTCAAATTACAACTTATTTCACTTCACATTGTGGACACAGTCAGTTCGTCAATATTTACTGATTCAGAATAATCATTACCATAGAAAATGTATGTAATTGTTGCAGATTAGCATATCCAGATCCAAGCTCGGTCATGCGTAGATCAAAATCGGTCCTTTTCAGGTCCACTCAAAACGTAATACGTTGCTACAACTATCTTGTCACATTAAAGGAATAGACATTATAAGGAATAAAGGGTACCTTCTGAAATTCACTGACGT